>NC_083582.1:2970877-3100877 GCF_027579695.1 Neoarius graeffei | reverse complement strand
CTGCCATCATTCAGTCTGTTCTCTGCTCTTCCATCACTGTTTGGTTTGGATCGGTCACCAAACAGGAGAAGAACAGACTGCAACGGACAATAAGGTCTGCAGAGAAAATTATTGGTGTCAACCTGCCCTCCATCCAAGACCTGTACCTGTCCAGAGTCAGGAAACGGGCAGGTAACATCTCTGCGGACCCATCACACCCTGGTCACAATCTGTTTAATCTTCTCCCCTCAGGGAGGCGATATAGATCACTGTATGCTAAAACAACCAGACACAAGAATAGTTTCTTCCCTCAGGCTGTCTCTGTGATGAACAGCTAAAATCCAGATTCATAATCAGTAATATCACTTGCAAAATATCTGCACGCTCATATTGTCATTCTGTGCTCACTGTTACTTATATTATATTTATACTTATTTATATTTACTATTCATCTTTGCACTATGCACCATATTGCACCAAAAGGGAAAATCCTTTCTGTGATGAACAGCTAAAATCCAAATTCATATACTGGGTGCCCGTGATCTTCGGGCCCTTAGACGGCACTGCATCACATACAGGCATGCTTCTGTATTGGAAATCACAAAATGGAATATTTCCAGAGAACATTATCTGTGAACACAATTCACCGTGCCATCTGCCGTTGCCAGCTAAAACTCTATAGTTCAAAGAAGAAGCCATATCTAAACATGATCCAGAAGCGCAGACGTCTTCTCTGGGCCAAGGCTCATTTAAAATGGACTGTGGCAAAGTGGAAAACTGTTCTGTGGTCAGACGAATCAAAATGTGAAGTTCTTTATGGAAATCAGGGACGCCGTGTCATTCGGACTAAAGAGGAGAAGGACGACCCAAGTTGTTATCAGCGCTCAGTTCAGAAGCCTGCATCTCTGATGGTATGGGGTTGCATTAGTGCGTGTGGCATGGGCAGCTTACACATCTGGAAAGACACCATCAATGCTGAAAGGTATATCCAGGTTCTAGAGCAACATATGCTCCCATCCAGACGACGTCTCTTTCAGGGAAGACCTTGCATTTTCCAACATGACAATGCCAAACCACATACTGCATCAATTACAGCATCATGGCTGCGTAGAAGAAGGGTCCGGGTACTGAACTGGCCAGCCTGCAGTCCAGATCTTTCACCCATAGAAAACATTTGGCGCGTCATAAAACGGAAGATACGACAAAAAAGACCTAAGACAGTTGAGCAACTAGAATCCTACATTAGACAAGAATGGGTTAACATTCCTATCCCTAAACTTGAGCAACTTGTCTCCTCAGTCCCCAGACGTTTACAGACTGTTGTAAAGAGAAAAGGGGATGTCTCACAGTGGGAAACATGGCCTTGTCCCAACTTTTTTGAGATGTGTTGTCATGAAATTTAAAATCACCTAATTTTTCTCTTTAAATGATACATTTTCTCAGTTTAAACATTTGATGTGTCATCTATGTTCTATTCTGAATAAAATATGGAATTTTGAAACTTCCACATCATTGCATTCTGTTTTTATTTACAATTTGTACTTTGTCCCAACTTTTTTGGAATCGGGGTTGTATAAAAACATTGTGTGTGTGTGTAGGCGCTGATCCTTCGAGAGCTGTCGGTGATTAGAGATCACGCTGGCAGTGCGTGTCTGAGAGAGCTGGATAAGAGCAACAGTCCCCTCATCATGGCTCTGTGTGGCTCAAAAGGTACTAAACCCTCTCCAATATACTGCTCTATACTCTATCTACATCACTGTACTGCTCTATATTCTGTACACCATCACTGTACTGCACTTCACTCCCAGTACACTCGCATACTTGCCAACCCTCCCGATTTCGGCGGGAGGCTCCCGATTTTAGCCTTCGTCTCCCGCCTCCCGATCGTATTTGTTAAAAACTGGATAATCTCCCGGTTTTGGGAAATCCCTCCCGCCAAGTTAAAAATACTCCCGATTATGTCCAATCAGAATCGTATGAGAAACACTGCTGACGTCAACTGATTTTTAACCAATCAACGAGCAGAACGACAGTCAATTCCGTAATGTAGGATTCACCCGGGCTGTCCGACATTTTTTACAAGCAGTCATTCATCATGGCCACTAAACCCAATACCACACGGCAAAAACATGAATGCAAATCCCAGGTTGCCTGGGAGAATGAATTTCCGTGGATCAGCAAACGTTCAACCAGCCAGTTACACATTTTAAGGTAAAGATTCCTTAAATCAGAATATAATGGACATTCGAGTGTGAAATTAAACTCGTCTTCCGTAGCATTTCAGAAACAAACTGTACAACTTCTAAAGCGTTGAGTGACATTTTGCAGGACGGAGAATGTGTTTGGTGAGTGTATTTGAACAGTGTGGGAGTGTCTTAGTGCTATTTTGAATTTATGTTTGAAAGTTTATAAGTGAATTATCTGGAAAGTGATGGATTTTGATGGAGTTTTGAGGTTTTCAGTGAAAGATTACTAGCGAGTGTGTTTTGGTCGGACTAAAATGTTGTGTTCGAGTGAATTTCTTTGTGGAGTATATTGTGATAGTACGGTAGGATTTATAGAGCCATTTTTACATTTTGTTTGAAAATTTTCAGAGTTTGCAAATGAGCAAATTCCTCTGCTGCATTCCGAGATGATTTTGATCGGATTTCTAGTGCTTTTGAAACATTCTGTTGGAAAGTGTTTAGTGAGAGAGATGCATTTTAGTCGCACTAAGACAGTGCAGTATTTATTTAATTGAGTTGTTACTATTTTGGTTAAATCTTATTAAAATTTCATTTAATTTATAAATGATATTATAGTTCTGTGTATTTTTACATGAGCTTACAGAAGGAAAACACATTTGATGCAATCCAATAATACTTTCATTCACTGTGACTATTTTAAGAAATGATAAACATTCTTCTAGACCAGGAGTGGGCAATTATTTTTTCCATGGGGCCACATGAGAAACAAAGTTTTGTGGAGGGCCGGACCAAAAGGCTGAACTAAATTCTGCATAATATTAATTGTATTTCTTTATATAAAGCAGTAAATAACATTGTTTTTACAAGCTGCTAAGACTGGTAAGAGTCTGGGGAAAAAACAAGGTTGCCTTACAAAAAATGTCATTTATTCAATCAAATTTCCCAAAACAATGGTTAACAAAATGTGAACGTTTGAACCTTTTTTTTTTTTTTTTTTTTTCAGTCACATTCACCCCAAAACACAATAAAGACATCACAATATTGTCTTTCTACTCCAAATATCAAGCAAGATACGTCATATTATAATAATGATACCGTGTCCATTCGGTGTAGGAATCAGATCTACAGATCGGCTCGGGCTCCGGCGCCTGCTGGTGACGTCACACTATGTGATTGGCTGGACCGTTTGAAGGTACAAGTTTGTGGTTGGTCTGGACAAATTACGGAAGTAGTTATCGCGGGATTAGGCTTCGTGGGATTTCATGTCATGTTCATGTCGAGTGCATTGCGTATTTGTTGAACACAACTTCAAGATAAAAGCAACGCACATTCAGTCCATGCATGAGGTAAAATTAGAAAATACGTTTATTTTGTAATTTCTAATTAACCTTACGCGGGCCGGTCAGGATGAACCAAAGGGCCGGATGCGGCCTGCGGGCCGTAAAATGCCCAGGTCTGCTCTAGAGCATCACTTGTGTTATTTTCTGTGGGTCTCTGTATGGATACAATATTCAGGCAGGAGATTTTTCAGCTCAAAATCTGATTTCAGACTTCCCTTTCACTGTTGTTATATTAAAATTCAAGACAAGAGTATTATTTCAGATTTTTCACTCTGAGCTCTCTCAGGCCTGATACATGAATCCCATAACCTTTATTAACTGATAGAACAATATCGACAATTCAAAAACTCTTTAATTGTATAAATTTCAAATGGTTTGCAGTTAATTGGGTTCCACTGTTTTTATCGTTTCAACCGCGCATCAGACCCTCGGCCAACTGAACATGTCGTTCACGCACTTTTCTCCCCCATGACAATTTTGAGAAGTTGGCAAGTATGCACTCGGTATACTCCTAATGCACTCGGTATACTCCTAATGCACTCGGTATACTCCTAATGCACTCGGTATACTCCTAATGCACTGTCCTCCACTATCCCATAGTACCATCACCGTGCTACACTTTATTCACACAGTACTATATCATTCCTGTACCATAATTATTCTCTTACTTTACTGTTAAACTGTTAGAACACACTCCCTGTACAGTACTCTCACCCTGTACACCATATCATCACCATCACTGCGGTACTAATGTGCTATACTGGTGCTATAACACTACAGTACTCTGTACTCCTGCTATACTCTCACTGTGTTGCACTTCATTTTTGCTGTACTATCACTCTATTACTTTAGCTGGAGTGTATACTGTACTATCATCATGCTTTTACTGTACTACAGAACACACCGTCACTGTAACGTCATATTACTGTACTGTACATGTAACTATAACACATGCACTGTGTGTGTGTACTAATACACTCTCTCTCTCTCTCTCGTGTGCAGGCTCCTTTATTAATATTTCTCAGATGATAGCGTGTGTGGGTCAGCAGGCCATCAGTGGCTCTCGAGTTCCCGACGGCTTTGAGAATCGATCGCTGCCGCACTTTGAGAAACACTCAAAAGTAAGAGCGCTCTCTGTGATCATATCATACAGTAACGGTAATGTCACAGATTTTTATGGAGAGCAAGCGCAGTCACTGGGCCAGTGGAGCAGAGAGAGAAATGACCATCAGTTAATTAATTTATGAAACGTTCAGTGGTGAGAATTAGAATCCGCCAGGTACAGGGTTTTTAAGATCGATAAGTTTTCGATATTTGAGGATTTCACAATCCAGTAATGATTTTATCAGCTGATATTCTTTTCTTTCCCCCTCAGAAATGCATAACGTACATAATTTTTTACGGAAAAGCTTAAGTTTAGTTATTTGAGTCTTCACCAAGATAACCGGATCTAATTCAGATTAAAAGTAAATTTTGGTCATAAATAGTACTTTGAGCAAAAGTACAGCAAAATGTATTCAAGTGAAATAAGTCAAATGTACAAATACAATTATTATTATTATTATAATTTTTTTTTTTCTCTCCCAAAATGTCAGATCCATTACAGGGCTCGAAATTCATTTTTTTTTTTCTCACCAGCCAGCCGGACTAGTTCCCTTCTAAAGTAACTCGCCAAACAGAAAATCAACTCGCCAAAATGTCTGAATTTTACTTCTGTCAAAAATAACGCAAAAGAGAGTAGTTCCCATTGTTCATGACTAATGTGCATTTATTTAAAAACCCGAGTATTTTGATCCTGTTGTTAAATACATAAATGAGAACAACACAGAGCACCATAATATAATATCAACAAATAATAATATATTGGAAAACATGGCAACTTGGTGTATGAGTATTGAAAACAAATATCCTTACTATCATGACTATAGCACCCAAAATATGTCCAACATGCTTTCTGTATTTAACCATTTATGAGAGAGAAAGCATTCGGAGCTTCATATTGACTAGGAATCAACTTGAAAAAAATTAATTATTCCATAAAAATCGTATCGCAGCCGAGGCCGACCCTGCTCCCACGTTTGCTTAGAAGTCCTTTGTCGTTTCTCCTCTTCAGCCCGAGGTCGCTTTGTCCCCGTCTCTGGCGGTTTCTGTACACCTTTCAGAAAATTCCACATCGCAATGTAGCTTTGGCAGATGTAGATGTAAACAACAACAAAAATGCGTGTTTAAATGGGCGATAATGTGGCCACATCTATTGAATTTGATAATGTGATGTGGCAGCGGGGGCGTGGCCAAGCGTCGGTCTGTGAATGGAGGGCGGAGTCAGGGAAGGTAAGTGGTGGAATCATTGCACCTGACGGGGATTAACCTGTGTTTGTAAGGAGAGGAGAGCAGAGAAAGGGAGCTCTCTCTCCCCAACCGGCTGGGAAGTGATAAAAGGCTGAAAAGCTAGCAATAAATAGTTCATTGAGAACTCCGTTCTGGCCTGCCGTGCTTCTGTGCTCCACCCGCCTGGTCCAATACTACACGTGATTACCGCGATATTCAGCGAGATGCGTTATATGCATGCGCAGTACTGAAAAAACCGACAGCCTGACTCGTACACGATATGATTTGGAATTCTTTATTTTCCATCCTGCCGATAAACACATTGATTAACACAGACACGGCACGCGCTTAATATGTGGCGGCTTTAATTGACAGTGTGTCAATTTTATATATATATATATATATATATATATATATATATATATATATATATATATATATATATATATATATTTATTTATTTATTTTTCAGCTAGCCAGCCGGGCTGGCTAGTGACAGGAATTACCCGCCAAATGACAAAAGCACCGCAAATTTCGAGCCCTGCATGATAAGTTAGCAGACCCTTGGTAGAGTTCAGACCTCCACCCAGCCCCATATTATCAACATCAGAACTGGATCACTTGAACCTGGGATAATGTGAAAGCTGTGCACCAAATTTCATCCAAATCCATTCACTGATTTTTGAGTCAGACACACAATTTCTGGATCCACGTACACATCCCAATTTACATCAAAATCTAATCAGTTGTTCCTCGGCCCACGGCTTACCTTTCCTCCAAATTTCATCCAAATTAGTTTTTACAAGTGAGATTTTACTGCGTATGACCAAACTCCTGCAGGATGAGGATAGTCAGTGGTTAAAGGGTGATAACTGTCCTTTAGTATTACTGAGGGTTTATTTAAAGTAATTAACTAACAGGTCTGAGGTAGATGTTGATGATGTTTCTTGGGCAGTCTTTACTTAAAGGCTAATACAGTGTAACTTGCTATCACACAGCTGTTAGCCGTCTTTAGCTAGCTTATGCCTTGTCCGTTTCCCAGTTGCTTAGCAACAACATTGTGCGCACACAGCTAAGTTGTTAAATTTTGTGATGGTGTGTATTTGCTGTACTGCGTGTGTGTTTCCAGCTTCCTGCAGCTAAAGGCTTTGTGGCAGATAGTTTCTACTCTGGTTTGACCCCCACTGAGTTTTTTTTCCACACTATGGCTGGCCGTGAGGGGCTGGTGGACACGGCGGTGAAAACAGCAGAGACTGGATACATGCAGGTGAGAGAGAGAGAGAGAGAGAGAGAGGAAAATACAAGCAAGACTGAAAACTGTTGGACAACATCGTCCCTTCTAAACAGTCCTATTCATGATCCGTTATTTTTCCAGTTTGTCATTTATTACTTTCGCAGTAAGACGACTTGAAGAGGGTCGACACACCTGATGTTGATTAGAAAAGTGTGTGTGTGTGTGTGTGTACAGAGGCGTTTGGTGAAGTCTCTGGAGGATCTGTGTTCTCAGTATGACCTCACCGTGCGTAGCTCCACCGGTGACATCATCCAGTTCATCTATGGAGGAGATGGACTCGACCCCGCCGCCATGGAGGGAAAAGACGAACCGCTCGAGTTCAAGAGGGTGCTGGATAACATCCGGGTAACTAACACACACACACACACACACACACACACACACCCCCCTACCTAACAGCAATCAGCAACCAGAACTCTGCTATAAACCATGGGAGCAGTGTGTGTGTGTGTGTGTTATATAGATGTATAGAGGACAGATGGATGGAATCTTGGGGATGGATGGATGGATTGATGAACAGGTAGAACAGGACAGATGCATAGATTGAAGGAGAGACAATAATGAACAGGTGGTTAGATGAGTGGATAGATGGACAGACAGCTGGTTGGTCTGACAGGTAGAACAGAAGACAGACAGACAGACAGACAGACTGTGTAGCAGGTAGATGATGAAAGTGAGAGTAAAATAGACAGACAGGAAGATGGATGGACAGTAAGGATGAGTGAATGGACAGATGGACACCTGTCCCACACCTGTCTAACACTGTTCCACTATTAAAATGCTAATTGGGTAAATTAGTAGTATCAGTATAGTAAACCCTGATGTTTGTCTGTGCTTGGCTCCGCCCCCTGTAGGCGGTCTACAACTGTGCTGATGAACCAGCGCTGAGTAAAAACGAGCTGGTGCTGACTGCGGACTCCATCATGAAGAGGAACGACTTCACCTGCTGCAGAGACACCTTCTTACAGGTACACACACACACACACACACACCCTGTGTATAATGTAAATGCATTAATATAATGAACAGGTTGCAACACAAAGATCAGCCCTGTTGTAAGTCACGTGAAGTGTGTGATTGATTTTCCTTTCCCAGTCGTACACAAATCCTGTGTGTGTGTTTCTTGTTTAAAGACAATGACTGGTACTGGCACTCAGAGGTTTATGGAGGTAGAGGTTCTGTGTGTGTGTGTGTGTGTGTGTGTGTGTGTGTGTGTGTGTGTGAGTGAGAGCATGATTAATGTGATGTTCATGCAAACACTGAAACGATCGTGAGGGTACAGCATGTTGTACTAATGCTGTTTATATCCAACTTGACTTGTATATCAGCTCTGAGTGTGTGTGTGTGCGCACACATGTCCAGCATTCCCCTTCTGGCCTCAGTGCAGCTCATTACCACAGTGTTGAAGTGTAATATTTAATTATTTCCTAATTGTATGTGTTCTCATGTCGGCGAAGTTTGGAGTCTGAAGTCTTGGTGCACTAATGAGTTCACACTGGGGTGTGTGTGTGTGTGGGGGGGGGGGGGGGGGGTGTCTGGATTAAAATAAGTAGCTGATAATGATCGTGCCTGTGTTTTCTATCTTGACTAATCAGTGAGGTTTGTTTTAGTTAATGTACTTTATATTCGTTATTACTTTCAGGATAATTAGAAGTTTTGTCGCATGTTGCTATAGCGATAACTCCAGTTTCCCCGAACACACATTTAGTCCACATTTTGTCGTGTTAGAAGTGCGTCGGAAAAATAGTCACTGATGCAGAATGATCACTTTATTCATTTCAGTTTTTGTCTTTTCAAAGTGCCATAAAATATAAAAACGCCAACGTAAAACCAGAACGGTGTGCGACTCTTCATGAATCATTCCGAGAGATTCATTGATTCTTTTTTTTTTTAGTTCTCTCTGGCTGAGTCTCAATACTTCACCAACTTTAGTGCATCAGGTATCTACTGTTAGTACTGCACCTACTCGGGGGAATTCCTCATTTACTCGGAGGCTCCAGAGGAATTATGGGATGGCGTAGTGTGGTTAATTTGCATACTGCAGATGTAGTGGATCATCCAGGTTCTGTTCAGCTACACACTGCCTGCTTTATGTGTAGTGTATAGTAAGGAAGGATGAGTGAACGGATTCAGTTCTCTCTCTGAAAGAGACCTTTACATGACTTACTGTCCCCCCCACACACACACACCCTACATCCTGTGTACTAACCCTCTTCCTGAAGCACTTTGAACAGAATTCTACTGCATTACTGAGAATGAGCTTTTGTGTGTGTGTGTGTGTGTGTGTGTGTGAGAGATCTGTAACCTGTCTGCACTATATATTGCTATTTTCTGATCGTGAACATGGTCTGAGAGTTTCATGCATAGTTTGGACTTTCTGATGTGAAGTTTTAATTTAATATGTGTGTGTGTGTGTGTGTGTCCCATTTAAGGAAATAAAAAAATTTGTCAGCAGCATGGGGGAGAAAATCAAGAAGACCAGAGACAAGTACGGCATAAATGATAATGGATCCACAGAGGTACGTGTGTGTGTGTGTGTGTGTGTGTGTGTGTGTGTGTGAGGGAGAGAGAGAGAGAAAATAAAAGAATCCCCCCCCCCCCCCCCCCTTTTTTTTCTTGTCCTTCAGCCCAAAGTTTTGTACCAGCTGGACAGAATCACACCCACACAGCTAGAGAAGTTTCTGGAAACATGCAGGGACAAGTACATGAGGTGAGTGTGTGTGTGGGGGTGTATGTATGTGTGTGTGGGGTGTGTGTTGATTGATTGTTTGTTTGTTGCCTGCAGAGCTCAGATGGAGCCGGGCTCGGCTGTGGGCGCTCTGTGTGCTCAGAGTATCGGAGAACCCGGAACCCAGATGACCCTGAAGACGTTTCACTTTGCGGGTGTGGCGTCGATGAACATCACGCTGGGGGTACCACGCATCAAAGAAATCATCAACGCCTCGAAGAACATCAGGTCAGACCTGCACAGAATGAAATGATATTAAAATGGGCGGAGCTTTATTCATGGTGCAGTAAGGGGCTGTGAAGGAGGGAGGGGGTGGAGTTGGGGGTGTGGATGTGTGACCCAGGAGTCCAGGAGCTGATCAGAAGGTCTCGATCGGCATAACCAGGAGGTGCCGTTTGGAGTCGATTTTTTTCCCCAGTTTTTTTTTTTTTTTCCCTTAGATTTCATTGGAGTAACTTTTTATAAAAGAAATCTCTTACTGACCCCTCTGATACCCCTTTCCCACCAAATCAGTTCCAGGGCTGGTTCGGGGCCGGTGCTGGTTCACAACTCGTTCAACTTGCGAGCCAGCTGAGAACCAGTTTGCTTTTCCATAGCTCGCAGTGCTAAGCGGAGCCACGTCAGTTACGTCGCTGTATACGTCAGTTACGTTGCTGCGTTTGCATAAACCTTGGTGCGAATATCAAAGCAAAAACAACGCGGAAGCAGCAGCAGCAACAACAACAATAATAATAATAATAATGGATGACTTCGCGTTTGTACAGCTGCTGCCTCTCGTCGCTTAAAAATGGCGATCTTTCGCGGTCTTGTTATTGTTGTTGGTCTTAACAGCTCCGCCCCCCCGCTGACATAAGCGGTTCTTTCCTCTGGCCCAGCAGAGAGTTGGTGCTAGCCTGGAACTGGTTTTTCTGGCCCCAGAGCCAGTTCTTTGTCAGTGGAAACAGAAAACCCGGTTCCAAACTAAGCACTGGCCCCGAACCAGCCCTGGAACTGCTTTGGTGGAAAAGGGGCATGTGACCAGCGTCCCTGAGCAGAACAGATAAAATACGGCAGCTATAAAACACACACACCATCATCATGGAGTTCCACTTCACTGCGCTGGTGGTGATTTAACTTCCTGTTCCCTACAGCACCCCGATCATCACTGCACACCTGGACACTGAGGATGACGCAGACTTCGCTCGCCTGGTGAAGGGCAGGATCGAGAAGACGCTCCTTGGGGAGGTAACGAACCCCACAGACACGCCCGCTGCACGTTTACACACCGCTGTGAAGGATTCTCACCGACAGACCTGCACACTCTGCAGCATTTAGTGTAATACACTCCTGAATGAGAACTGTCTGTGTGTGTTAGATCTCGGAGTACATAGAGGAGGTGTTCCTGCCTGATGACTGCTTCATCCTGGTGAAACTCTCACTCGAGAGGATCCGCCTTCTCCGACTGGAGGTAACATACACACGCACACGCACAATTAAACCGTCTCATTGTATTTTGTTCCTCCACCCTTTCCCCTGTGTGTGTGTGTGTGTGTGTGTGTGTGTGTGTGTGTAGGTGAATGCGGAGACCGTGCGGTACTGTATCTGTATGAGTAAGCTGCGGGTGAAACCTGGTGATATTGCGGTTCATGGTGAGGCAGTGGTGTGTGTGTCTCCTCGAGAGAACAGCAAGAGCTCCATGTACTACGTTCTACAGTCACTCAAACAGGAGTTACCCAAGGTGTGTGTGTGTGTACACACACTCACTCAGTCTGCATGGGGATTTATCATACCTGTGTGTGCTGTACTCTTGTGATTTGGTGTGTGTGTGTGTGTAGGTTGTTGTACAGGGTATTCCTGAGGTTTCCCGCGCTGTGATCCACATTGATGAACAGAGCGGCCGTCAGAAGTTCAAGTTGCTGGTGGAGGGGGATAACCTGCGCGCTGTCATGGCAACACACGGTGTCAACGGCAACCGCACCACGTCCAACAACACGTATGAGGTGTGTGTGTGTGTGTTTAGTGATGAAACTGAGGTTACATTCTGACCTCACGTACACCAGTTTCACAGTCTCGTATCTCAGAAATTACAGCCTTCAGAAATTAAAACCTGATCACAGACCCTTTCTGTAGCGACACCATGCTGGCTAACTAGCAACTCGTGTTTGTAAGAGTTACTCATTAGGGAAACTCACTAATTAATTAAACACGAAGCGCTTGTGAGTTAATGGAGTTAGAGACTGCGCTGGTGGAGTTCATTAAACAGACGTTTCTGTTATTGTGGGAAAAACACTTTCACTTTCCCAGTCGGAATTTTGAGATTTTTTTTTTTTTTTCCCCAGACGTCCCTGATTTTCTCCTCCCAAACATGCTGTGAGCAGGAAAGTGAACAGGAAGGCCTTTATATTTCACTTTATAAAAAGAGACGCATGATCAGTTTCACCCATTTCATTTCTAACAAGTGTTTCCAGGCAAAACAAACCACGCCCAGTCGCACTTACAATGAATATGGAGGAAGATATCGTGAAAACAGTTTTGACCTTTTTGGTGACCTTGATTTTGACCTTGTGTGTGAACATACTTGGCCAATAGACCCCTTCGCATGTTTGTAAACAAACCGACCGTTGCCAGGATGCGCGCGCAGCCTGGACTCAGAAACAATGGCGCTGCCCATAGACCGGCATTATGAGCTGTCAGATTATGCAAAACAATTGTCGTTACAAGATCGAGAATGCTACATAAATAAGTTAACTCTAACAAGTGGACATCGCCTACCGGATCCGTATTTAATTAAAGAGTGGACGGACGATGTTAGTAAGTTCCCTGGTATACAATGGCCAGATATATACTCGTACCTTACTGACAAGACTTCAGTGTACACCCACGAAAAACTTTGTGCCTACAAGTCTTTAGACGCATATGATTATGTTATGTGCGGGCATGTACAACTTGATTAACAATGGGACATTCATATTCATTTTGTTTTAATCAAATTATGCCCGTGATGTGATGGCAATGTGGCTTTAGCTACAACAGCAAACACCAACACTAAACAGCAATTTGCAGGAGGTGATGGCATGAAAGGAATGATAGTGTAAAGAGTGCAGCTAAGAGAAATCAGCGCTGCGTAAAAAGCGAGAGGCAGAGAGCAGAAATGAAACTGAACGGGGCGGGAGCTAGGTTAGAGCAGTCAACGCAAGTTGGCATTTAGAGTGAGGGCACACAATTTTACCTTTCCATCCTTGCTTTAAAATTGTGATTTTCGGCATACGCAAATAATGACGGCACAAAATCTGGACTGCTTGAGTCAAGCGAGACCTCTCCTACAAACAAAACTGCACGCAAAGCTAAGTTAACATGCTAACAATATTCATTACATTGTGTAACTATGACCCAGCTAATCAGACAAACGTTACCAAAGTATTTTGCTACATCAATCAACGAAGACTAGAAAGAATAAAAAAGAAAGATTTAATAAATAGCCCGATCTTACCTGTGATGAAGTGGGCGCTGCAAACCCGCGCATTTTTGATGGTGCTTTCATCCCAGTCTACACATTTGATGGCTTGTAGTCATAGACGTCGGCGATTTTTTTTTTTTTAATTAATTAATTTATTTATTTTTTGGAATGGGTGAGATCCTGCTGGAATTCTGTACATTTTAACCCCATCACTGCTATGATTCTGACACCCGACAACACAACAACTAGGCATTTCTTCCAAATATTTCTTCTCGTCTCTACCGTCGCCAAAAGTCAGTCTGACCATCGCTGAGTCTTTTTTGAGTCCAGGCTGCGCGCACAATTTCCTCTTGCATATGAATGACGTTTACTGCGAAGGGGTCTGTAAACATGGTTCTGATTCTCTGTTGCTCTCAGCCAATCAGCACACACTGTACTGCTTACTGCTCTCAGCCAATGAGAACACACCGTGATTGTTACATTCTTACAGCACGATGACGTGGTGGGCTGCGCCTCTATATGAGGCTGCAGCCACAAAATCCTTGACCGGATGACCCTCAAAGTGTTGGAGGTTCTATTTGAGACCGATTTCCATCGATCCTGAAAGTTTCATGAAGATTGGTCCAGCCGTTTTCCTGTAACATCATTAACAAATAAGCAATACCTCGCCCCCTGGTGGTCTCTGTCCCGGGCGCGGTCATAATGATTAGACCGAGATTAATGTTGAACACTGACTGCATGCTGATGGCACAGAAAACACACAGCGGCTTTCTCTGGGAAACACGGTTACAAAGGTGGAATAATGGGAAGTTTTCGTGTGTGTGTGTAGGTGGAGAGGACGTTGGGCATTGAGGCTGCAAGGACGACCATCATTAATGAGATCCAGTACACCATGGTGAATCACGGCATGAGCATCGACCGGCGTCACGTCATGCTGCTCGCGGATCTCATGTCCTACAAGGTGAGAGACGCTGCACTGGAACACGGACTCGCGCACTCAGGACACTTCTGTACTTTATTGTGGTGTCTGTCTGTCTGTCTGTCTGTCAGGGGGAGATTCTGGGCATCACTCGCTTCGGTCTGGCCAAGATGAAGGAGAGCGTCCTGATGCTGGCCTCGTTTGAGAAGACCGCTGATCATCTGTTTGATGCTGCGTACTTCGGGCAGAAAGATTCTGTGTGTGGTGAGTGTCACAGCAGGGGAAAGAGGGAGGGGTGAGAGATGAAGGGAGCTGTGGATGGAGACGTGGCAAACTGCTGATCTGTTTCCCTGAGTGCTGGTTTCTGGAGCTCAGGAGAATGGATCAAGACCCCGGAGTGAAGGTCATTAAATGGGTGGATGATGGAGAGAGGGACGGACAGATGAACAGAAGACTGAGGCTCTGCTCACTGCAGACAGAATGATTTGATTTTCATGTGCGTGCGCACACATGAACGAGAGAGAGAGGATGTAGGGGTGAATGGATGGAGGGATTAAAGTTGAGATGGAGGAGCTGATGGAAACAGATGTGTGATTTATTAACTCAAAGGGTGTCCTGCAGAATGAAGAACAGATACAGGAGGAGGAATAAACCACAAACTAAACAGATGGAGAAAAGAGTGATGAATGAACGAGTGAAGTGGAGATTAGTGGGGTTTATAGATGAGGACGGATTAGTGGGCGGATGGACGGAGGGAGGGGGTTTTGAGTGAAAATGAAAAGATGTGTGGAAGGATAAATTTGTGTGTGAAGTGTTTTTTCACCTCTCTCACACACACACACACACACTACTTTGAATGTTTTCTTTTTGCAGAAGCACTTTGAGTGTGATTAAGTTTTCTGAAAACGGTTTTTATCATCCTGTAGTTTTAGTCAATGCAGTAATAATAAAGCAGAGTGAAAATAAACTGTAAACACTTTAACAAGTGAGAAATAAATTACTGAGCACAAAGTAACAATCTGAAGGAAAAAGGATGATAATTTTGACTGAAAAAAAGATTAAATTGTCAAACAGCTTCCGTATCGGGTGCTGGGAGACGCTGGAGAAGTTCACAAGCCCAGTTTCTGATTAAGTGGACATGTGTTTTATACAACAGGAAGAAACTTTTTTTTTTTTTTCATCCAGGGCATCTGGAGGTTTCTATAAAACCCCCTGTACAACACACACACACACACACACACCCTTTACCTGAGGGGTTGTAAGGTAAGACGGGTGGTTATAAGAGGACGGTATTGGCAGTGCTGTGTGACCCCTCGCTGGGATGAGTGAACGGGGTCTTTAAGGTTGGCACATCTGCAAAACACAAATATCTACATTTTGTAAAAGTATCTGTATACGTAGGGGGCGGAGCCTGAGTGACCTGATAAATTAGTGACGGGTGTGTATCGTATAAACAGCCGAACTCTGATCCAGCTACGGACAATAAACACACCACATGTACACATCGCTGATCTGCTATAACTGTATATACTGTAATCTGTCTGTCTGTCCGTTTGTCTCCCTGCAGGTGTGTCGGAGTGTATAATAATGGGAATTCCCATGAACATCGGCACTGGACTGTTTAAACTCCTACACCGAGCCGACAAAGAACCCAATCCTCCAAAGAGAAGCCTGCTGTTCGACACAGCCGATTTCCATATCTCACTCGCCTAACACACACACACACACACACACACACACACACACACACACACACACACACTCACATTTGAAACAAATCCGTATATCAGGATGTCAACATAATTTTATATGTATGTGTGTGTAAAATAATACACACGCAATTATATTAGGTGTATATTAGAGATTATAGATTTGCACATTGTTACACAATCATTGTGTGTATGTAAATTTCATGACAATCTACAAGTCTGTAAGATTGTTTGTTTATTATTTATTATTTTTAATTCTCGCCATACCACAGTGGATGATCTCGATGAGCTTGCGAAGAAGTTTTACTTTTATTTAATTTACTAAAACAGATTGTGTGGGTTTTCCCCCTTGTGAATGCTCAGCTTTGTGCTTGTGTTGAACGTGAATAAAGTGTACAGTAAAGCTCCCAGTCTCCGTCTCACCTTGGGACCTTCCTGTTCCTTACACACCTGAGGAATCCTGCTGTAGTTCAGATTGTATTAAACCTGAGCAGTTGAGCTGCGGAGGCGATGCTGACTGAAATCTGTCTCTAGTCCATTTTTTTATGTCCTTTGCATTGTAAACAGTTTACATCTCAAACAGCTCTTTAATCAGGTATGAAGTTCAGTCATGTTCCTGAGATGTGCTGTTGAAATGTTGATGGATTCTGAGCAAATTCTACAACCCTCGAGCTCTGACGCTCCGCCATCTGCCCGTGCTGTGACGAGGGGTTTGGGTTGATGCGCAGCTCCTCAGACCTGCCGGAGAGTTGAAGCAGGGGAATGGAAGAGCAGAAAGGTTGATTTGGTCTTTGCTTTTGTTTATTTTGGCAAATCCATTTTCCTTTCATAGTAAAATCTTTAGTGTTGGTGTTCAGCTGGAGAACCATTCACTTCCCTTTTATTCCAGAGACTCCAGAACCACACAGTGGACGCTGATCCAGAATGTGATGCTCACATTATAGACTTTAAACACCACCAGGTGTGTAGGTATGGATCAGTGAAAACCAAACTGTCTAAGCAACAAGTCTTAATGTGGAACGGAGTGTTTAACGGTTATTTAAAAACCAAGACAAGACCTTTTTGATGCATTAGAACATCTAGAGGCCTCAGGGGGTGAGTCTGGACAGCACAGTGGTGTAGGGGTTCTTACTGTCGCCTCACAGCAAGAAGGTTCCAGGTTTGAACCATACAGCTGTCTGGGGCCTTTCTGTGTGGAGTTTGCATGTTCTCCCTGTCTGTGGTGGGGGTTCCTCTGGGTGCTCCGGTTTCCCCTGCAGTCCAAAGACATGCGAATTAGGTAAAATACCCAGCCATGGTATCCAGTTACAGTGGGGCAAAAAAGTATTTAGTCAGCCACCAATAGAGATCTTGCAGTCATGTGACCGGAAAGTACACGACCGCCATCTTGTCGGTCAAAAACACCACTGAATACTGCTGCACTCGTGTACAGAATGGATCAATTTCAACCGACGGACTACACGGCTCATTTTTCTAATGAACAGATAACTAGATATATGTCTAAAATAAACGATCTACAGATTAGTGACCCTTATGGCTTACCGGACGGAGTTTTCACGACCGGATTTTGAACTGCCAGCGGAATACCTGGACGTGTATGATTACCTCATTAACTTTCCCTCGCTGTTCAGTGGTGATGCACTGCGTGCCTATAAATCTCTGGACAGTTATCTTTACAGAAATTCAGGATTTGTCAGCGACTCAGATGTGGCATCTTGTAAACAAGAATCCTCATTGGATGGGTAAGTCACTTAAGTATTGAGCATAGCACTGACCAGCCGATTATAGAATAGAATAAGGTAATTCCAGCTGTAATTCCAAATCGTCTGTCTTGTTTACATGGATCTGGCGTTGGAGAGATAGAGGCTTGGCAGTGGAGATTTGAGTAGCTGTTTTCTGAGCTTAGTCAACAGGCCGGCTCTGCAGCCTCGCTTTTGCTTCCGTTCCCGACACCGCCTCCTTCGCTTTGCTTCCGATAACAATCCACGGAGACCCCGCTGGTCTCGCTATCTCGTCCGGAATGTTGTGCATGCGATAGAAATCGCTACAAACCGTCATTTTCTGCTGGAAACCAATGTCCAGTAAGTCCATACGGTTGTAGTGGATATTGAAGTCCGGTACAGACGAACATCTCATCTCATTATCTGTAGCCGCTTTATCCTGTTCTACAGGGTCGCAGGCGAGCTGGATCCTATCCCAGCTGACTACGGGCGAAAGGCGGGGTTCACCCTGGACAAGTCGCCAGGTCATCACAGGGCTGACACATAGACACAGACAACCATTCACACTCACATTCACACCTACGCTCAATTTAGAGTCACCAGTTAACCTAACCTGCATGTCTTTGGACTGTGGGGGAAACCGGAGCACCCGGAGGAAACCCACGCGGACACGGGGAGAACATGCAAACTCCACACAGAAAGGCCCTCGCCGGCCCCGGGGCTCGAACCCAGGACCTTCTTGCTGTGAGGCGACAGCGCTAACCACTACACCACCGTGCCGCCCCTACAGACGAACAACATGCAAAAATACACACAAAAAACATAAAAAACATGCACAGGTAGGGAGAGCTTGTAGCCGCAGCCATTGTAGTAGAATTGTATATAGTAGGGTTTTCCAGAAGAAAAGGTAGAAGTAGAAGGCGGAATATGGCGTTTGACCGACAAGATGGCGTCTGTCACAATCTGGATTGGCTGTGACGTCACATGCAAGTGCTCCATTGTGCAAGTTCTCCCACTTAAAAAGATGAGAGAAGCCTGTAATTTTCATCATAGGTACACTTCAACTATGAGAGACAGAATGGGGGGGAAAGAATCCAGGAAATCACATTGTAGGATTTTTAATGAATTAATTGGTAAATTCCTCAGTAAAATAAGTATTTGGTCGCCTACAAACAAGCAAGATTTCTGGCTCTCACAGACCTGTAACAACTTCTTTAAGAGGCTCCTCTGTTCTCCACTCGTTACCTGTATTAATGGCACCTGTTTGAACTCGTTATCAGTATAAAAGACACCTGTCCACAACCTCAAACAGTCACACTCCAAACTCCACTATGGCCAAGACCAAAGAGCTGTCAAAGGACACCAGAAACAAAATTGTAGACCTGCACCAGGCTGGGAAGACTGAATCTGCAATAGGTAAGCAGCTTGGTGTGAAGAAATCAACTGTGGGAGCAATTATTAGAAAATGGAAGACATACAAGACCACTGATGATCTCCCTCGATCTGGGGCTCCACGCAAGATCTCACCCTGTGGGGTCAAAATGATCACAAGAACGGTGAGCAAAAATCCCAGAACCACACGGGGGGACCTAGTGAATGACCTGCAGAGAGCTGGGACCAAAGTAACAAAGGCTACCATCAATAACACACTACGCCGCCAGGGACTCAAATCCTGCAGTGCCAGACGTGTCCCCCTGCTTAAGCCAGTACATGTCCAGGCCCGTCTGAAGTTTGCTAGAGAGCATTTGGATGATCCAGAAGAGGATTGGGAGAATGTCATATGGTCAGATGAAACCAAAATAGAACTTTTTGGTAAAAACTCAACTTGTGTTTGGAGGAGAAAGAATGCTGAGTTGCATCCAAAGAACACCATACCTACTGTGAAGCATGGGGGTGGAAACATCATGCTTTGGGGCTGTTTTTCTGCAAAGGGACCAGGACGACTGATCCGTGTAAAGGAAAGAATGAATGGGGCCATGTATCGTGAGATTTTGAGTGAAAACCTCCTTCCATCAGCAAGGGCATTGAAGATGAAACGTGGCTGGGTCTTTCAGCATGACAATGATCCCAAACACACCGCCCAGGCAACGAAGGAGTGGCTTCGTAAGAAGCATTTCAAGGTCCTGGAGTGGCCTAGCCAGTCTCCAGATCTCAACCCCATAGAAAATCTTTGGAGGGAGTTGAAAGTCCGTGTTGCCCAGCGACAGCCCCAAAACATCACTGCTCTAGAGGAGATCTGCATGGAGGAATGGGCCAAAATACCAGCAACAGTGTGTGAAAACCTTGTGAAGACTTACAGAAAACGTTTGACCTCTGTCATTGCCAACAAAGGGTATATAACAAAGTATTGAGATGAACTTTTGTTATTGACCAAATACTTATTTTCCACCATAATTTGCAAATAAATTCTTTAAAAATCAGACAATGTGATTTTCTGGATTTTTTTCTCATTTTGTCTCTCATAGTTGAAGTGTACCTATGATGAAAATTACAGGCCTCTCTCATCTTTTTAAGTGGGAGAACTTGCACAATTGGTGACTGACTAAATACTTTTTTGCCCCACTGTATTTAGCACAAGTCTTTTAGCACAACTCTGGATTATGGTCACAATAATCGAAATAAACACTCATCTTGATATAGGAAGGGGTTTATTATGATCGCTTATGGACTGGAAGCCGGAATTTCTGCTGCTGTGCGTATTAAGGATCAGTTGTTGATCCCTGAAACGTGGACTGAAAATCCGATTCTTTGGTGTCTTTGGATATTTGTAGTTAAGCCGTAACAAACCTTGAACTGTGGGCACCTTCATAGATAACTTCAGTCACTTCTGATCATATCACAAATTCAACTGTCAATAATTACGCGTTTGCTGAATTAATTAACCAGGGGATTATGTCTTGCCCTGCTTGACAACATGTTTTGCTGACTAAGAGCGGAATCTATTCCTAAAAACTTACTCAAATTATTAAAAGTCCATTTGATATCACATATTACTGTTTTCATATCAAACATGGTGGTTTCAAGATGGCGGAGTGCGGAAATACAATCGCTCATTTTTGATTGGAATCTCAGCAACTTTCATTAAAAAAATCCATCAAACATGATCAATAAGCATTCATAATAAAGATTGTGTTCTTGGATCTTGTGCTAAAGAACACAGAGTTGTGTTAAAAGGCTTTTGTGCTAAATAACTGTAAACCCACTGGGGTTGTACAGACCGGTGCATACTTAATGCCAGTCCCAAGTCCGGATAGATTTGAAGGCCAAAGTGTGAGATTAGCATGAGCTAAACTGGTTATTATTGTTCTGAAAAATAAAGATTAATCCCTAACTATCTTTAACCAAATTGCTCTGAATTCACTGAAGGAACAGAGTTTAAATATAATTCAACACGCATTAAAAACATTACATTAACAGACCTGAACCTCAAGAAACACTTCCTTTATTATTTGCTTCTGATTCGATGACTGTTTAGCTAATGTTTGTTCATTAATGTTTATCATAAATTCTTGTATATTCTTAATGACATGTTTATCCCTAAGCTCAGGTCCGCCGACAGGGGGGGACAAACGGGTATGTTGTCCCGGGCCCAGGAATGGGGAGGGCCCAGAACTGGGCTCTCATGAAGTTGCAATTATTTTATTTTATTTCATTTCAAAATGTGTTGATTTGGGGGAGAAATGTGCTATATTTGCATTCAATAAATGATTTCTAGATCTTTTGCCTTTATTGTCTTTGAAAAAGGCGTCAGTAACCCCCTACCACCCCTAATGCAAAAATGGTTTGGTCTGACTCTTTGATTAAGGGGAAAAAACGACATCGTTCGATCATAGCACTTCGACAATCAGCGTGCGTGCCATTTGCCAACATGCACAAGTCAGGAGCAAAGAAAAGAAAAGAAAAGAGAAAAAGAGAGGAAGGAACCAAGAGACTCAGGGGCTCACTGCATAAATATTTTAAAAAAGATTGGGATGATGCAGCAGGTACTAGCAAAGGCAGTGGGGCAGCTGAGCCAGGTAAGACACAGCCAACTTTTTCCAGCCCCGTAAAGTAACCCCAACCAAGGCACGCGCCGCACGCAATTCATGTTACAAACGAGGGGAGAGCAAGTCACACTGAACACCATATCAAACGCACAGGGCATTGAATCATTTCATAACCACAACGGCTTAATAACATTGTGTTTCATATATCTGATTGAAGCTAAGAATATTCACATTAGCCTGCAATCATATCCCGCCGTTTCTCGAGCGCTGTGCTCTTCTCTGCTTTTCACACTGGACAGTACGCACGCACAGTATACTGTGTTCGCCCCCAGCCCTGCCCGAAATCCCCCGTCCATCGCTGCTCCTTCAAGAGCACCCCAATCGTGTGATTATAGTAGACTATCCACGAGTTTAGGAAGGCGTTGCGGGGGCTGTCGCATGCAGGCTTGGGGCGTAACGGAATACATTTAATGGCGTTCGGTTAAAGGATACAAAATAACAGTAACCGCTTATTCCGTTACAGTATGGGGGGAAGATTCAGTGAAATTGGGGATTACTTCACAGGATCACAATGTGTGTGATGTTGCTGGTTTTGGGCTTTTTTAACCCTGTCATTTAAGGGTTGGAGTGAGTAGAGACTGGGATAAGAGAGGTGGGTGTGTGTGTGGGTTGGCCCGGGGGGGGGGGGGGGGGGGGGGGGGGTTGTTAGGGGGGGCCCATTCAGATCATTTTGTCCCGGGCCCAGCCAAAGCTGTCAGCGGCCCTGCCTAAGCTGTCTCTGAAGGTCTTTTATTATTTTATACCCCCCCCCTTTTTTTGGCAATGTCTCAGTGACCAAACTCCCAAGTTTTAATTTTCTTTTTTATTTCTGCCCCCGTACCTGAGCAGGTGCAGACTTTGTTCATTCGTGACAAATGTAGGTTGTTTAGATATTTTATATATATCATTATTATTTAGTTAGACACCCAAATTAAGATAGACTGACTTTTTTTTTTTAGCCTAAATGAACAACTTTTAAAGTACACTTTTTTAAAATTCCTTTAAATTAGTGTATATATCCATTTTTTTCCTTTGTGGGAGGGGCTGTCAATTGGGACGAGAGTCCTGTTTCCTTTTCCAGTCACAATTTTTGTTTCATAGAATTTTTTTTGTTGTTTTGATTTTTGTTTGTGTATATAGATAATCTTTTTGGTCTGTAACATTTTGTAACTGTGACAAACTTAAAAAAAATCGTTATGCTTCTGTTAAGCCGATCTGAAGAGTCTTCAGTCACGTAAATAAACATCAACAACCTGAAGATGAAGAACCAGTCTTCTGGATCCTAACAGCCAGATTTCAAACAGTTTGGTGCCGTGACCCGGATAGCACCAACTCTAACAGCTCTCTGGTGAGTTCCATCTTTATTTACAGACGAACAGAAGTGCTGGCTGCGTTCCTTTCCTTACAAGACAGAAGAATATTTCTGTTCAGAATTAAGAGATTGAGAGAAGACCTGCTGTTTTTCTTTACATTTCTGTTGTGTCTATTTTATTACCTCATCATGACTCTTAAAGTCCAAGATCCACTGAATTTAGGGAACAATTCCTGGAAGCCTCCTAATTATAATCTCCAAAATCCTGCTGTGTAATTATTACGACCTGTGGTGAGCCCTTTAGGAGCCGTTCAGTGAAACACACTACCATGAATTTAAAAGTTCTCAGATCTTTCTTACTTTAATTTCATGTTAAAAGCATTGTCAAGATGAACAATTTTGAGATGGGAAAATAAAGATCAAGGTTAAGAAGCGAAGGCCAGATACAGCAATTAAATTCTGACAGATGGACAGATACAATGCCTTGCAAAAGTATTTCCCCTCCCCAGTGTTTTTCCTGTTTTGTTGCATTACAAACTAACTGGATTTTGTAGGTTTGTACCATTTTGCTTTGCACAGCATGCCTATCTCTTTGAAAATGATTTTTTATTGTTACACAAACAATAAAGACAAAAAACAAACAAAAACGCAAAACAAATCTTGAGTGTACATACTTTGTTGAGCCACCTTTTGCTGCAATTACAGCTGAAGATCTCTTGAGGTAAGTCTGTATTAGCTTAGCACATCTTGCCCGTTTTCAAGGCAAAACTGCTCAAGTTCCTCAAATTAGATTTGTTGCGTTGGTCTACACCAATCTTCAAGTCATGTCACAGATTCTCAATTGGATTGAGGTCTGGGCTTTAACTAGGCCTTTCCAAGACATTTAAATGTTTCCATTTACTCCAGTGTAGCTTTAGCAGTATGTTTCAGGTCATTGTCCTACTAGAAGGTGAACCTCCATCTCAGTCTCAAATCTCTGCCCTGTATTTAGTGCCATCCATCTTTCCTTCAATCCTGACCAGCTTTCCTGTCCCTGCAGATGAAAAGCATCCCCACAGCATGATCCTGCCACCACCATGCTTCACTGCAGGAATGGTGTTCTCAGGGTGATGGGAAATGTTGGGTTTGCCCCACACATGGACATGATATCACTTGATAGTGGTGGCTCTCTCCCCATGTTGTGTTCAACACTTTAATTTCCATCAGTTTTATAAATCTACAGCAAGCAAACTTGGTGTCTGTCTACCATCATTGAGTTCTTCACTTCGCTGTGTATATTCACAAGTGAGCAAACCCAAGGCTAGGTGGCCATGTTGGATTAATAGCTCAAACACAGCACATCCAGTGGTGTGTTAAAGGGGCTGACTCGGCCTTCCCAAAAGCCTTTGTATTAAGTAGCGAGTTGCCATTTTCAGTGCTATCGATATGCCACTGTTACATTTGGAAAAACAATCTGCAACAATATGGCCATAGATCACAAACTGTAATGTGAAATTGAAAATATTTTGTCAAAGTAGTGATCTAAATTCTTTCAACCAATCCATTCTCACCTCGACGTAAAATTCATTGCAACACATCCCGTTGTGCACTTTTCAGAAACTTGGAAAAGCTTTTAAATCTACTTTAATTTCGGAGATAAGACTGAAGTACTGGGGTGGAGTGAACCGTGTTTTACCCATGCAAAGGTTTTGAGAGGCCATAACAAAAGTTTTAGAAAAAATAGAGGTTTTGAGGATCAAATGACTTGCTGAGTCACCTAACGGAATAACAGAAATACAAGCCTTTCTTTGTGAGCCCCTTCCCCATGCATGCTCATTCCCTACACCACAATACACTATACGGCTAATAATTTACTAACATCTGATGGATTTCAAACTCGCACTTTGAAGCTCATTTCCTACACTTACAGTAATGCTTTTGTGGCTGAGGACTACAGTTGGCTTGCTAATTTTGGTTAGCATTTGGTGAGGATGGGTTCCCTTTTGGGTCTGGTTCCTCTCGAGGTTTCTTCCTCGTGTTGTCTGGGGGAGTGTTTCCTTGCCACCGTTGCCACGGGCTTGCTCATTGGGGATAGATTAGGGATAAAATTGGCTCATGTCTTGGGTCATTCAGATTCTGTAAAGCTGCTTTGGGACAATGTCTATTGTTAAAAGCGTGACACAAACAAACTTGACATTCTGTTTTCAAATGGTTGTAATGGACCAGAACCAGCCTCGTCTGTCTCGCAGGCAGCTGCGAGGGAAAGAAAATATCACGCATGTTGTGTTCAAAACTTCCACATATGACACCCAGATGAAGAAAAAGTTTGAGAGAGGTTTCAAAGGGATCACTAACAGTGAATATGCAGAGGTTTTGTTGCACAAAGAGCTAACAGAGTAGCAGTCATGTGGTCTCCATACACAGTGGCCCAGATGTAAACAAAAACAATGAATTGGATTGTGGGAAGGGTGAGCCGGCCCCGTTAAGACATTTTGATGGCCTTTTTACAAGATGGCTGGAAAAAAGTCTCAAATAAAGAAAGTAACAAGATCTTTTACATCAGTATTGCACTCGGTATTTTTAAGGTGTCCTTTGAAATATTACTAACACATTTCAGAAAAGAAAGAAAATGTTAATAGAAAATACATAGTCATGTTTATAATCTTTTCATGTAAATGAGTACATAAAGCCTGTATTAAACATAATTAACATAAACAGTGGGGTGGGGTGCTGTAATATGATGTAACGTCATGTCTCTGTCGAGGTACCACCGAACATCCCATGCAGGTTGGTGATGCTGCTATCGTTTCCACCATCTTTGCAAAATAAACACTAAAGTAGCTTTCTTCACTGCTGTCATTCTTATAGTTCACGCAAAATCAGAAGTAACAAAGAAGACATGTTGGTGCTGGTGTGGGCTGTTTTGGCTCTACCCTGCCTCCTAGTGGATATCACTTTTAATCCTCCAGATACACAGATCTGAAGATGATGTGAACAAGGCTGCTCTCATAGCAGCTACATGTGCGTGGATACTACAGATACTGAAACTGAAGTATATTTACAGATTAATTATGAAGCTTAATGAATGCAGTCTTCACAGGTGAAACCCAGAACTCAATTGGAGTGTAAACATTCAGAGGGATTAACTGTTTAAACAATCAATCTAACAGGGCACATCTGGGTAACAAGAAACACCTGTCAGTCACAAATGGGATTCCTCCCAAAACACCACTGTGACCAATCATGGCATTGCTCCCTCCCTACGTGTCATTGTAACCAATCAGCACACAGTACCCTCCACCAGTACCACTGTAACCAATCAACACACAGTACCCTCCACCAGTACCGCTGTAACCAATCAACACACAGTACCCTCCACCAGTACCGCAGTAACCAATCAACACACAGTACCCTCCACCAGTACCGCTGTAACCAATCAACACACAGTACCCTCCACCAGTACCACTGTAACCAATCAACACACAGTACCCTCCACCAGTACCGCTGTAACCAATCAACACACAGTACCCTCCACCAGTACCACTGTAACCAATCAACACACAGTACCCTCCACCAGTACCGCTGTAACCAATCAACACACAGTACTCTCCCCCAGTACCACTGTAACCAATCAACACACAGTACCCTCCACCAGTACCGCTGTAACCAATCAACACACAGTACCCTTCCCCAGTACCGCTGTAACCAATCAACACACAATACCCTCCACCAGTACCACAGTAACCAATCAGCACACAGTACCCCCCACCAGTACCGCTGTAACCAATCAACACACAGTACCCTTCACCAGTACCACTGTAACCAATCAACACACAGTACCCTCCACCAGTACCACAGTAACCAATCAACACACAGTACCCTCCACCAGTACCGCTGTAACCAATCAACACACAGTACCCTCCACCAGTACCACTGTAACCAATCAACACACAGTACCCTCCACCAGTACCGCTGTAACCAATCAACACACAGTACCCTCCACCAGTACCACTGTAACCAATCAACACACAGTACCCTCCACCAGTACCACTGTAACCAATCAACACACAGTACTCTCCCCCAGTACCACTGTAACCAATCAACACACAGTACCCTCCACCAGTACCGCTGTAACCAATCAACACACAGTACCCTCCACCAGTACCACTGTAACCAATCAACACACAGTACCCTCCACCAGTACCGCTGTAACCAATCAACACACAGTACCCTCCACCAGTACCGCTGTAACCAATCAACACACAGTACCCTCCACCAGTACCACTGTAACCAATCAACACACAGTACTCTCCCCCAGTACCACTGTAACCAATCAACACACAGTACCCTCCACCAGTACCGCTGTAACCAATCAACACACAGTACCCTCCACCAGTACCACTGTAACCAATCAACACACAGTACCCTCCACCAGTACCGCTGTAACCAATCAACACACAGTACCCTCCACCAGTACCACTGTAACCAATCAACACACAGTACCCTCCACCAGTACCACTGTAACCAATCAACACACAGTACCCTCCACCAGTACCACTGTAACCAATCAACACACAGTACCCTCCACCAGTACCGCTGTAACCAATCAACACACAGTACCCTCCACCAGTACCACTGTAACCAATCAACACACAGTACCCTCCACCAGTACCACTGTAACCAATCAACACACAGTACCCTCCACCAGTACCACTGTAACCAATCAACACACAGTACCCTCCACCAGTACCACTGTAACCAATCAACACACAGTACCCTCCACCAGTACCACTGTAACCAATCAACACACAGTACCCTCCACCAGTACCACTGTAACCAATCAACACACAGTACTCTCCCCCAGTACCACTGTAACCAATCAGCACACAATACCCTCCACCATTATCAAAATAACCAATCAGCACACAGTACCCTCCACCATTATCAAAGTAACCAATCAGCACACAATACCTTCCACCAGTATCAAAGTAACCAATCAACACACAGTACCCTCTCCATCATCACTGTGACCAATCAACACACAATACCCTCCCCCAGCACCACAGTAACTAATCAGCACACAGTACCCTCCCCTAGTACCAAAGTAACCAATCAGCACACAGTACCCTCCCCCAGTACCAAAGTAACCAATCAGCACACAGTACCCTCCATCAGGACCACTGGAACTAATCAGGATTTAGATTAGCATAATTTTCTTACTGTACACCAATCACAGACAGAAACGACGCTAAAACTGATATTACATTTTTATAATTTACCGTCATAATCAACATCACAATATTGTAAGTAGGAATACTTTTTATCCAGAGAACAAAATTCTGTGCTTGACTTCTCAGAGAAAAGAAAATATGAGACGGTGCTTACATTTGACCAAAAATAAAGATTTCTTACAAAAACAAAAAACAAAAAAACCCCACAGCTGTCCTAATATCACCTTCCAGGGAATAGGTGCATTTCTCTCAGGAGTTCAGAGATGTGCGCTATGTAGGCAGCCTCCTCCTGAACGGAACTCAATAAAAACTGTGATGGTAAACATGGCCGTATATCACATCCCAAATGATCAGCACACCCTCACTGCATATAATACTCAAGTGGTCTGGTCATGGAGTTCCGAGCTGTTGGTGTTGGCGCTGGCCGCGTGACGAGGTTTGGAGAAGTGAACTCTGACGTTGTGCACTCTGGTCCTGTGCAAGTACGAGGACACAGCTGAGACACAGGTCTTCTTAAAGCTCTCGTTCATGAAGGCGTAAACGATGGGATTGTTGAAGGAGTTGGAGAAACCAATGGCCTGAACCACGGCCAGGATCATGTTCAAGGTCACCTCATCATATTTTTGCTCCAGATTATCTGAGGAAAAGTCAGCAAGATGGATGGAAAGACTTTGCTTATTTGTAAGAAGTAAAAGACATACAGCAGCAGTGTGGATTTAAAGGCATGAGCTCGGCTTTCGACGAGCTACAGCTGCATGATGAAGATAAAGATCACAGGTATATTATAAATACTGTGTGTACAAGTGTTTGAGAGGAGATTTTTACTCACTGTACTCGAACATCATGTGGACGGTGTGGAATGGAGCCCAGCAGATGGTGAACAGCAGCACAACAGTGACCATCATCTTCACTGCACGTTTCTTCTTCCTGTGTCAAAAGCAGACCAGACAGATGTTCACCAGGTGGCCAGATGTGTTATGGTTATTGCCTTCTTCTCTTCACACTACTTAGTCAAGTCAGTTTATTTGTATCACGCTTTTAACAATCGACACTGGAGCAAAGCAAATTTCCAGAAAAATAAAGACTCTTTGTGAAACGAGTGTCCTGTGTACCTGCAGATCTTGTTAATCTGGGTGTGGTTGACGGTGTGGAGGACCGAGGTGTCCCCCACCCTCTTGTGGATCCACAGCTCGATGCTGATGCGTGTGTAGAGGAACGACATGGTCGCCAGCGGCAGAACAAACAGAGCCACCATGATGAAGGTGGTGTAAATCTTCCTCTGAAGCTCTGAGCTCCACAGCTCCTGACAGCACACGTGATGATTCTCATACAAGAAGTCGTATTTCACCTGACACACACACATACACACTGTTGGGGTTAAAGTGAATAATATTCCTATACCTGATTTTTTTTTTAAAGATTATGCATTCCTCTATATAAGATAAACTTTATTGATCCTGCAGGAAATTTCACTTCACCTTCAGATCATAAAACTTCACTCCATGGTTAGACATGATTACAGCACAAGGCAACAAATCTCATAAACACTTGACCACCAGATAATGAAATTTGTCTCTTTATTTCCATAAGACAGATGGGTTTTTATCCAGCACTTATTTTTAATTTGTTTTTTAAAAAATAACATGGGATTATTTAGTAACACATTTTACAGAAAATATTCATGACAGTTTCATATAAAACGAGTTAAAACAGTTTTATGAGTCCATTCGCTTGTTGGACAGGTGACGGTTTGTGTTGTGTAAGGGCGATAGACAGATGTAATCACAGGAAGAGTTTTATTGAAAACACACAGCAAACCAATCCAAAATGGAGACAAAACCAGGCAGTGGTGGAGTGAGGCCCAGATAGGATATCAGAGGGATACAATACTCACAGTCCAAACACACAAACAGGGTCAAAACCAGAAAAGTGACACAAAATACAAGGTTTTCACAAAGTCTGTGTGTTACTCAGAGTCCTTATATAAATGTCTGTGCTGTGATTGAGCTCTAATCAGGAACAGGTGCATGGGGATTAGTCCTAATGGTGCTGAGAGATGAAACCAGACAGCTGTGTGACGTACGGAGTGTGATATTGGATGGTAACTCTACAGTAGTGATGTAAAGTGAAAGCGCTGGTTCACTGCTGTCCCCCAGGCACCCAGCAGAGTCACACTATAATAAATGTGCTGGTGTTGTTTCTGGCGCATGGCATGCGATGTCAAAGAAAGGAATAAATATGTATCATAACTGCGATGTGTCTCTCATCATTGGTCTCACAGTCACAAGACAATGCAGTGATTTATTGAGGTTAAAAACACAACACGACACAATTCAATGGTTCATTCGTGGTGCTGTAATATTATTATTCTATTCAGGGTGTCAGTAAAGGCATTGAAACCAGCAGCGCTAATTGAACTACAAACATGGCTGCTCAAGACTACGATGTCCAAGAGTCACAGCGCCCCCTGTCATCGGAGTATTGAACTCAGCTGTGGCTTATTCCCAATCAGTAACCACGCTACTTAAACCTCTCCCTCACACACCCTCAATGCGAAGTATCGTTCTGTCTTTTCCAGTCCATACTGAGCCTTTATATCTCTGCCTGTCTCTTGTTGTTTTGATTATCATGTTCCCTTTTTAGTCAACGCTTCCTGTCTTGCCTGTGTTACTCTGTTCAGCGATCGACTGACCCTAGCCTGCCTTCTGACCACAATCGTAGCTTCATGATTTGGCTTTGTTACTGTTTGCTCCCCACTCTCCCCTGCAAATACATCTGTAAGTGCCTGCACCCTGACAGGATGCTTTGCCTACAATGGATGTAGCTGAGGAGGTGAAGCAAACTGCATTGAATGCTCAGGGGCATTTACTAGGAGAACATCAACAGATGCTTGCGGACCTCAACACACAGATGGCACAACTTGCAGCTGTGATGTCGCAGGCCCTCCTTTCACACCCTGAGGCATCTTCTAGTTCCGCATTACAGCTCCCCGTTCCGGAAAAGTATGCTGGGGATGCTCATGCCTGCAAGAGATTCCTGCTTCAGTGCTCCCTGTATTTCTCTACTGTGCCTCAACTCTCGGATGAACACAAAATTGCTAAGTTTCTATAATTTCTCACTGGTAAGGCATTGCAATGGGCAAGCACCATATGGAGAAAAGGAGGAGAATGAATGATTTCATATGAGTGTTTCCTCAAGCTTTTCAAACAAGTATTTGATCACGAACCTGATGGAGTTGAAGTCAAAGAAAGTCTTCTTACCATGAAACAAGGTTCAAGAAGAGTTGCTGAATATGCTTTGGATTTCCAAACTCTGGCCGCAGCCAGTGGATGGAATGAACCAGCATTGAAGGCAGTGTTCCACCAAGGTCTTCGTCCTGAGGTTCTCAGCAAAATGGAATGTAGGGATGAAAACTTAACACTAGACTCCCTTATTGACTTAGCAATCCGGTTAAATCATCTGCTTACCAGCTGGCCCTCTCTCACGGAGAACTCCACACCCATTCATGTGTCTGAAGAAAATGCACCCATGGAAGTTTCCAACATTCATCTGAAATGATCAGAACAGGAAAGGAGGAAGAGAGATGGTCTCTGCTTTTACTGCAGGAGTTTAGAGCATAAAATCAACCAGTGTCCCATCCACCCATCTCGCTCCAATTCAGCAGAAACCACGACTCATGCGGTGAGTCCTGAGCAAAAATTTAATGCACAATTGTTTAAAGTGCCTGTATTGTTAAAGCGGGTGTCCTCCACATGGAGGGGAATTTCATCAACAGCATGATCGTCCAGAAGTACGACCTGCCCACAATCCCTCTGCAGAGTCCACTCAGCATTCAAACCATCGATGGAGGACCCATAGGTGATGGCCTTGTCACTACTAGAACCGCTCCCATTCACATTCAGGTGAAAGCACTCCATTCAGAACACATCTCTCTCTATGTGAACACCACAGTCCATCATGACATCATTCTTGGGTAACCCTGGTTACAACTTCATGATCAACTGATCTCTTGGCAGAACAAGAAAATTCTTCAATGGTCTCCCACATGCTTTCAAAACTGTCTCTTACGTCCCCAACTATGTATCTCCTCAACATCAGTGGAGAGCCTGCAACCAGACTCTATTGAGAATGTCCCTGAGTGTTATCTAGACCTACAGGAAGTCTTCAGTAAAAGAAAAGCCTGTGGGCTACCACCTCACAGACCATATGACTGTGCTATCAACCTTCTACCAGGTATGTCACCTCCGTGTGGTCGAATCTATCTCCTTTCCCAGAAGGAACACACTGCCATGGAGTAATACATCCAGGAAGCCCTCAACCAAGGATACAGTCATCCCTCCCAATCACCAGCCTCAGCAGGCTTCTTCTTCATTGAAAAATGAGGTGGCGGCCTTCGACCTTGCATAGATTATAGAGGACTTAACCAGGTTACCGTCAAATATCCCTATCCTCTTCCTCTTGTTCCATCTGCCCTAGAACAACTTCACTCCACCAAGATATTCTCCAAGCTTGACCTGCACAGTGCTTATAATTTGATAAGGATCAAGAAAGGAGACGAATGGAAGACCACTTTCAGTACAACCACTGGTCACTTTGAGTACCAGGTAATGCCATATGGCCTTTCTTCGGCTCCCAGTGTATTTCAGTGCCTTATCAATGACATACTAAGGGACATGCTGGGAAGATATGTTATTGCATATATCAACAACATTTTGATCTACTCCCCTGACAAGAAAAGTCATCAAGAACATGTCAGAGCTGTCCTCCAGCGCTTACTAACCAACCTTCTCTACATAAAGGCAGAGAAGTGCGAATTCCACCATAACCAAATCTCCTTTTCGGGGTACATCATAAGTTCAGAAGGAGTCAGCATGGATTCCTCCAAGGTTTCTGCAGTCATGTCTTGGCCAGTACCCATGTCGATAAAGGAGTTTCAATGATTCCTGGGCTTTGTGAACTTCTACCGTGGTTTCATCAGAGGCTTCAGCATGATTGCAGCTCCCCTAGTGGCCTTGCTCAAGGAGGGGCCAAAATGGCTTCAGTGGAACCCTTCTGCTGAGGAAGCCTTTAATCGGCTAAAAAACATGTTCACTTCAGCACCGGTTCTGCAGCATCCTGACCTGACCAAGCCTTTCATAGTGGAAGTTGATGCATCTGACACAGGAGTCAGAGGAATCTTATCCCAACGTTTCAATGAAAGACAAAAACTTTATCCTGTGGCTTTCTTCTCCAGGAAGCTCATGTCTGCAGAGAGAAACTATGACATCAGGAACCGTGAACTGCTTGCCATCAAGCTCGCTCTTGAGGAGTGGAGACACTGGCTGGAGGGGCCACTCATCCCTTCACAATACTCACCGACCATAAAAACCTAGAGTATCTCAAGAAAGCCAAGCCACTAAACCCACGCCAAGCCAGATGGGCTCTCTTCTTCATGCGTTTTAATTTCTCGATCTCATTCCGTCCAGGATCAAAGAACACTAACCTGTCTCACACCTTTGTCTCATCATGCCAGGATCCTGCTACCCATGCTATTCTTCCATCCAACTGCTTTATACAGTCCATCACTTGGGACCTAGACCAGCAGATAAGGAACTCCCAACCCAGGACAGTTCCAGTCAGCCTTCCACCTGGCCTGCTCTATGTCCCAAAGCATCTCTGAAGGCGACTCATCACCTGGGCCCACACGTCTCCCACCACGGGACAGCCTGGCAGCCATCGAACTCACCAGATTAACTGATGGGAGAACTCACAAGTACTGATGGGAGAACATGCTCATGGAGATCAACCAGTTCACTGAATCTTGCTCCAAGTGTGCCCAGGCAAAGGTTCCATGAACACTGCCAGCGGGTAAGCTTTGTCTCCTCCTGGTACCTCAAAGACCTTGGTCACACATAGCCATCGATTACATCACAGACTTACCACCCTCCCAGGGCAACACCACCATCATGTTGATAGTCGACAGGCTCTCCAAAGCACTGAAACTCTTTCCATTACCAGGCATCCCTACAGCACTCCAAACTGTTGAACTACTGTTTCAACAAGTATTTAGATACTTTGGTATCCCTGAGGACACAGTCAGCGACCGAGGCCCCCAGTTCATTTAACGTTTGTGGACCTGCTTCATGGAGCGGCTAGGAGTCTCAGTAAGTCTCACATTTGGTTATCATCCTCAATTCAACAGCCAAGTGGAGAGGACAAACCAAGAGATCGGATGCTTTCTACAAATTTTCTGCATGAGGAACCGGGGGACTGGTCACGTTTCATCCCATGGGCCGAGTATGTACAAAATTCACTGACGCACTCTGTGACACAACTAACCCCCTTCCAGTGCATACTCAGCTATCAACCACCCCTGTTCCCCTGGGACGACACTCCAGCACAAGTTCAAGCCACTGAAGACTGGTTTTCTCACAGCCAAGCTGTCTGAGAGGAGGTACATCAGCATATCGAGACAGTAAATGCCAAGTACAAGGAATATGCTGACAAGCAGAGAAGTAGCAACCCAGATTTCACTCCTGGTGACAGAGTGTGGGTCTCCACGAAGAATCTCAGAGCACCCAACACATGCTGAAAACTACAAGCACGATACATCGGTCCATTCAAAATACTCCGGCGAATCAACAATGTCTCTTACAGGTTAGAACTTTCCCCTCACAGTCGGATGTCCCCAACATTTCAAGTCTCCTGTCTAAAGCCTGCCGTTCCAGGCCTGCTTGCCAAGAACCCTCTCCTCCAGGAGCATCCACCTTTAAGCCTAGAAGGTGAGCCCATCTACCAGATAAATAGGTTACTCGACTCCAGATGCAGAGGAGGTCAAATTGAGTATCTGGTAGACTGGGAAGGCTATGGGCCAGAAGAAAGAAGCTGGGTGGGAGCCAAGGACATTCTGGACCTCTGTTAAAATGGAAATTCCATGCTCAACATCCTGACAAACCCACACCCAGGAGGAGAGGGTGCCCCAGGAAGAATGTAGCTCCCAGTGGGAGCTCCTCGGGGGGAGGGTACTGTCAGTAAAGGCATTGAAAACAATGAACTAGAGATCAGAGGTTTAAGCTGTGACACATGGAAAATGGGGTGAATACATCGCATGGTGAGTGGTAATGCCAGTCTGACAGAACATGGATTGATTACCTTGCTGATGAGGAAGGGTCCTAGGTATCTGGGAGCCAGCTTGCAGGAGACGGTTTTGAGTGGCAGATGGCGCATGGAGAGCATGACTCGCTGCCCCACCCGGTAAGTGGGTGCCTTAGAGCGGTGTTTGTCGGCCTTCCTCTTGGATGCTAGGGTGGAATGAATGAGTCTTCTCCGAGCCGATGCCCACGTCCTCCTGCAGCAGCGTATGAAGGTCTTGGCTGAGGGTATGGTGACCTCCTCCTCTTGGTTGGGGAAGAGTGATGGTTGGTAACCTAGGGAGCACTGGAAGGGCGAGAGGCCTGTGGCAGATGAAGGGAGAGTGTTGTGAGCGTACTCGACCCAAGGTAAGTACTTACTCCAAGAAGCGGCATCCCTGGACGTCATGCACCTGAGTGCCACCTCCAAAGCTTGATTTGCTTGTTCTGCCTGGCCATTGGTTTGAGGATGGAACCCTGAGGAGAGGCTACAGGAGGCCCTAATGAGTTTGCAGAAGGCCCTCCAGAATTGTGCAGTGAACTGAGGACCCCGGTCGGAAACGATGTCAGTGGGGAATCCGTGTAGGTGGAAAACATGAAGGATGAGTAATTCGGCAGTTTCTTTAGCTGTGGGAAGCTTGGGCAGAGGGACAAAATGGACTGTCTTGGAGAACCGGTCAATAACTGTGAGGATGCATGTGTTGCCACCTGAGTTGGGGAGTCCTGTGATGAAGTCCTGGGTGATGTGAGACCAGGGTTGATGAGGAATTGGGAGGGGTCTTAGCAGGCCAGCAGGGGGTTGATTGGCTGTCTTGTTCCGGGCACATGTGTCGCAGGCTGCCACAAACTCCTGGACGTCTTCCTTGATGGATGGCCACCAGAAGCGCTGTTGGATGAGTGCCAGGGTTCGAGCAGCTCCTGGATGACAAGCCAACTTGGAGCCATGACCCCACTGCAGCACCTGGATTCACACAGAACAGGGAACAAGCAGATGGTTAGGTGGAATGTTGCTTGAGTTACCTTCTCTGGGGTCCTGCTCCAAGGCCTTCTGCACCAAACAGCGTGGAGGGAGGATGGTTTCAGGTATACTAGACTCCTTCTGGCGGGCAGAGAATATCCTGGACAGGGCGTCGGGTTTGCCGTTCTTAGAGCCTGGGCGGTAGGAGAGCGTGCATTGGAAACGGGAGAAGAAAAGAGACCATCGGGCTTGCCGTGAGTTAAGGCGTTTGCCGGATTTGAGGTATTCCAGATTCTTGTGGTCAGTCCAGATGAGGAAGGGGAGATCCGACCCCTCGAGCCAGTGCCTCCACTCCTCTAAGGCTAGCTTGATGGCTAACAGCTCTCTGTCGCTGATGTAATTTCGTTCAGCAGGGAACAGCCGGCGAGAGAAGAAGGAGCAGGGGTGGACCTTGTTATCATTGGCCCTCTGGGAGAGGATGGCTCTGACCCCAGACTCAGAAGTGTCGACCTCCACGATAAACTGTTTTGTGGGATCAGGTATGGTGAGAATGGGTGCTGTGGTGAACTTGTGCTTGAGCATGAAGAAGCCTTTCTCCACTTCCTCCCCCCACTTGAATGAGGTCTTAGTCGAGGTTAAAACTGTGAGAGGTCCAGCCACTGTGCTGAAGTTGCAGATAAAGCACCTGTAGAAATTGGCGAATCCCAAGAAATGCTGGAGCTCTCGTCGCAAGGATGGGGTGGGCCAGTCACCGACTGCCTCAAGCTTGAGGGGGTCCATCTGGATCCTAGCCAGGGAGATGATGAACCCCAGAAACGAGACAGAGCTTTGGTGAAATTCACTTTTCTCTGCCTTGACATATAGCTTATTTTCTAGCAGGCGCTGGAGGACCTGCCGGACGTGGCCCCGATGTTCCTCCAGGGAGCAAGAGAAGATCAGGATGTCATCCAGGTACATGAAAATGAAGATGTTGAGAAATTCCCTCAGGACGCCGTTGACAAGTGCCTGGAAGACTGCGGGCGCATTGGTCAGGCTGAAAGGGACCACGGGGTACTCATAGTGGCCAGTGGTGGTGTTGAAGGCCGTCTTCCACTCGTCCCCCTCTCTGATCCTGACGAGATGGTAGGCATTGCGTAAGCCCAACTTGGTGAATATCTTGGCTCCCTGGAGTAGTTCAAAGGCCGTAGTCATGAGCGGTAGTGGGTAGCAGTTCTTGACTGTGATGGCATTGAGACCTCGATAATCAATGCATGGGCGGAGCGACTTGTCCTTCTTATTCACGAAGAAGAATCCTGCCCCTGCTGGGGAGGAAGAAGGGCGGATGATCCCAGCTGCCAGAGACTCAGAGATGTACTTCTCCATAGCTTGCCTTTTGATGGGAGACAGAGAGTAGAGTCGCCCTTTGGGTGGCGCTGTCCCAGGCAGGAGGTCGATTCCACAGTCATACGGTCTGTGAGGAGGGAGGGACACTGCTTGGGTCTTGCTGAAAACAAGTCTTAAATCCAGGTATTCCAGAGGCACATGAGAGAGGTTGGGAAACTCGCTGGCTGGAGGCTGCAGTGGTCTGGCGGGAGGCAGAGTGGAGTTCAGGCAGAAAGCTAGGCAGGAATGGCTTCAGCCTAGGATGGTGTTATTGGCCCAGTTTAGGTGAGGGTTGTGCAGCGTTAACCAGGGTAATCCTAGGATGATGGGTATGTGGGGGTTGTTCATGACATGGAGCTGGATGGTTTCTGAATGGTTACCAGAAATCCTCAGGGTGAGCAGGGGGGTAAGGTGGGTGATGGTGGTCAAGCCGGTGCCATTGAGTGTCAGGACTGTGAGAGGGATGTCGAGGGCAAGTAGCGGAATTCCCAGACGCTTGGCAGTGGCAGAGCAGATTAGGTTCCTGTCTGCCCCTGAGTTGACAAGGGCCTGGAGATGGTGATGCTGGTTGTTGTGGATAATGATGACAGGGAGTAACAGTCGATCAGCAGGGGGCTGGTTCCGAGTGTTGCCCACCAGGGCCCCTCGATTCACTGGTGGGGCTTGTCCTTTTAGCGGGCAGGCTCGGCAGATGTGCCCTTGCTGACCGCAGTAGAAACAGGACCCTGCGCTCCACCGGCATTGTCGTTCCTCCACTAACACCTGTACCCGGTCTACTTGCATAGGTTCGATGGACATGGCAGGAGGTGGAGAGGAGGTGAAGCTGGGGCAGGTCTTCTCTCTCCTCCATTGCTGGATCCGGGTGTTGATGCAGTTGGCAAGGTCCATGAGATTGGAGAGGTCCGACGGCAGTTCCCGTGATACCAGCTCATCCTTAATGATGTCAGACAAGCTATGTAGGAACGCATCAACCTGGGCATTCTCGTTCCAACCGCATGATGCCGCCAATGTCCGGAACTCGATGGCATAGTCTGAGGCAGACCGGGACCCCTGCCACAGCTCCAAAAGTTCCCTAGCGGCCTCCCGGCTGGACAGAGAGCTGTCGAAAGTTCACCTCATCTCTTCGGAGAAATCTTTGAAACAGGAGCAGAAGGGAGCATCAGCGTCCCAGACCTCTGTTTCCCATTCCCTGGCCTTGCCAGGGAGGAGTGTGATGATATATGCCACCCGGGAGCGTTCTGTGGGGAAGGTCAGAGGTTGCAGCTCCATGATCAATGAGCATTGAGACAAGAATGATCTACAAGTACCTGGCTCTCCATCATAGGGCTGAGGCGCTGGGAGTCTCGGTTCGCGGGAAAAGGCAGTGGCAGGAGCTGAAGTTGGAGACTGCTGGGGAGAGGTAGGCATGGCTTGATAGTGCTGCATTTGTGTGGTGGTTCTGTGTAATCTGTTGGAGGTCTTGCTGATGGGTCCCAAGGAGAGTCCCTTGCTGCTGGATGGCCATTCTCAGACAGGTGAGTTCCACTGATCCATGTTGGCCAGAACGTACTGTTAGGGGTTGTGGAGGTGTGGTGGGATAAGGATCCACAAGCAGAACACAGACAGTAATCAAATAAATAGAGAGATTTAATCCAGGGAAAAGGGCGTGGCACAAGGGCGTGGCAAGGGCATGGCACTAACAAGCGCGTGGCACTAACAGGACAAAAACAAATGGGAAAAATAATCCAGATAACAAGAGACAGAAAACTAGACAAAAACACAAAACAGGCAAAGACAAAAATGCTAGGACAAAAAAAACAAAAACAAGAAAAAAAAACCCTAGTGCAAAACCCCATGAACTAGAACATGAACCCTTAGTGCAAAAACCATGAAATTAAAAAAATGAGCTTGAGCAAACATCTGTGAAACATAACAGAGGCACAGAAATGGCTAGAAGCAAAGCGAGACGTTCTGGCAAAGTTCCTGTCTGAGAATGGCATTTTTATAACAGCAGAGAAAACCAGGAAGTGAATGCAGGCATGAAGGAATTCCCATTCCAGATTTGGATTGGCACTGGCATGAGAGATTCATAATCTCTGGATTGGACGTCCGGAGCAGAGCATGACAATTTCAGCTCCTTCTTGATCAATAATATTTCAAATTACAAAAGTGTCTGTATTTTCTGACATACTGGTGTTTCTGTGGTCTCAGCTCACGTGGTTTAACTCAGATAATTACCGAGGATGTGTGTGTGCGCGTATGTGTGTGTGTGTGTGTGAGAGAGAGAGAGAGATTGTCAAAAATGGGTTCTGCATAAAATGTTCCTGTTGGGTGGCAAGTTTCATGGAAATATATCGATACCAGTTGCCAGAAGGCAGGAGTTCTGGGATTCCCTGGCTGTGTGGAGCACTCTGTGATGATCTGGGAACAAATCCAGACAGCGAGAAACAGATCAGATCTCCATGTAGTTTAGCTGGACCTTGCAAATGCTTACAGCTCTGTTCCTCACCAGCTGATCGCCTTTGTGGTCAACTTCTTCCATGTTCCACCATGCATTCAGACCTTAGTGGAGAAGTACTTTATCACTTTTCATGTCTGCTACATCCAAGTCGATTTCAGCTGGTTGGCACCAGCTGGAGAAAGGAATAGCAATGGGCTGTTCTATCTCTCCCATCTTATTTACAGCAGCGTTTGAGATCATCCTAATTGGTGGTAGACAGATGGTTCAAGGAGTCAGGTCTCAGTTAGGTCATAGACTCCCAGCTATAAGAAGCTACATAGATGATGTCACCACTGTCCTCCAGACAGCTGCATGCACTGTCAGACTCCTAAAGAGGTTTGAGGAGCTGCTTGCATGGGCCAGGATGAGAATAAAGCCAGCTAGGTCCCACAGTCTGTCTATCCAGAAGGGAGTCAGGAATGATAGCATCTGCTTCTCAATTGATGGTGAGAAAATTCCACTTCTGGTGCATCAACCCGTCTGAAGCCTTGAAAGGCTCTACACAGCTGACGTGTCTGACCATCATATGGATGCCTCAGTAACATCCCAGCTCACAGATGGTCTGGCCAAAATTGACCAAAGCTGCCTTCCAGGGAAATTCAAAGTCTGGCGTTATCAGTTTACCCTGTATCAGTGTCTGATGTGGCCCCTGAAACTGTGTGATATCACTTTGGCAACAGCCCTGAAAATGGGCAGGAAGGCAAATAGTTTCATTAGGAAATGGCTTGGCCTTCCTTGTGGTCTCTCCAATGTGGCACTGTTTGGGAGAAACATCATGCAACTTCCACTGAAATCCATTAGTCAGGGCTACAAGCAGGAGAAGATGAGGCTTGTATTTGAACTAAAAGACTTGCCTGACCTGCTTGTGCAAAATACCAGAGTCCAGGTCCATACAGGATATAAGTGGAGTGCAATGCAGACAGTTGACCAGGCTATCAGCCAGTTAAAACTCCAAGAGATTGTTGGGTTACCACAGTCAGGAAGGACAGGCCTAGGATGGGGAGCCACATCCAAAATGTGGTCCAAGGCAACAGAAAGGGAAAGGAGAGACCTCATGATCTCCAAAGTGCTGAAAATGGAGGAGGAGTGCTACAAGATCAGAGCTGAGAGTCAACACCAACAAGGTAGATGGACCACCTGGGAGGCCATTGTTAACAGGAACATCACATGGGCTGACATGTGGAGGATGCCCCAAGCAAGGCTTAGCTTCCTCATCAGGGCCATATACGACACCCTTCCAAGTCCCCAGAACTTACATCTGTGGTATGGATCAAAGGAGAACTGCCACCTATGCTCCTCCCAGAGCCCAAGCCTGCAGCACATCCTTTCTGGGTGCAAGACAGCACTAATGCAGGGTTGGTACAGATGGCGTCATGATCTAGCTCTGCGCAAGCTTGCAGAAACCCTGGAAACACGCAGACTGGAGGTAAATAGGGCCAGCCCAACAACATCACAGTGGCGGATCCAGTTTGTCATGCAAGGGGGGGAGGGCAGAGCAGCAACCTGAAGGAGTGGTCTCTCTTGTTACCTGGAGGTGAGTGGAGCATGGCAGCTGATCTTGACTGCCAGTTGAAGTTCCCCACTGAGATAACCACAACCTCCTTACGGCCTGATATTGTCCTCTGGTCTATTCCGACCAAAACGGTCATCATGGTCGAACTGTCTGTCCCATGGGAGGAGGGGATAGAGGCTGCCTTTGAGTGTAAAAAGGAGAGGTACACAGATCTTGCAGCTGTGTGCTCACAAGCTGGGTGGAGGGCTCTCACCTACCCAGTGGAAATTGGCTGCAGAGGCTACACTGGGGTATCCACCCAGTGGCTCCTGAAGATGCTTGGTATCACAGGCTGCAAACAGAAGAAGGCACTCTCAGACCTGGCAGAAGAGGCGGAAAGAGGAAGTTTCTGGCTGTGGTTCTGCAGAAAGGATAAAGCGTGGGGTAAACAGGGATCCTAGGGCCAGCTGAAGGGGGTGGCAGGGAGACGTCCCCGCCGCTGCTCCACCAACCTGAGATGTTCTGGGATTAAAGGAGCAAAACATCAGGGAAAGGTATCTCCTGGCTGATGACCCTGCAGCAGCTGGCCCAACGGCACCATCAGAGGTGCTTCAGGCAGAAATGCTCAGCAGGTAGACCTACCTGTGCTGACAATACCCAATTTTTTTTTTAATTTATTGCAGAATAAGTATCAAAATATGTAAAAATAAATAAAAAATGGGGTCCATAATTTGGTACTGTTTCTGTTTATAATTACAGTGCCCTCCACAATTATTGGCACCCCTGGTTAAGATGTGTTAAAAGTCTTAAAATAAATTCAATTTTTATTGCAGAAGCATAATCTCACACTGAAAATGGTAGAAAAATGTAACCCTTAACTCAGGTGAATTAAAAAAATTTAAAAATCCCTGACTAAGAAATAATTTTTTTCATAAAATTACCTGTTCCACAATTATTGGCACCCATAACAATTCCTAGAAAATAAATGTAATTGAAGCATTTCTGTCATTTCTACTGTAGTTTATAAAGTTGATCAGAGTATCTAGGAACCTTTAATTAGTAATTCATCACATCCTGTTTCCCTGGGGTATGAATATGATGTGACACAGAGGCCTAGTTCTCTTATCCACTCTTCAACATGGGAAAGACAAGAGAACACACCATTCAAGTAAGGCAGATGTGTATTGACCTTCATAAGTCAGGCAATGGCTACAAGAAAATAGCCACTCGCCTACACCTGCCCATATCTACAGTCAGAGGAATCATCAAGAAGTTTAAAACAACTGGAACAGTGGCAAACAAGCCTGGCCGAGGATGCAAGTTTATCTTGCCACCACGCACAATGAGGAGGATGGTAAGAGAAGTAAAAAGTTCTCCAAAGCTCACTGTTAGAGAATTGCATCAAAGAGTTGTCATGCTCTGCCCTGGACATCCACTCCGGAGATTATGGATCTCTCACGCCGGTGCCGATCCAGAGCCAGGACAGGAATTCCCTCTCACCCTTATTCACTTCCTGGTTTTCACTGCTGTGTATAAATAAACCATTCTCAGACTCTGTTTTTGCCAGAACATCTCGTTTGTTTTTCCCTAGCCGTTTCTGTGCCTTAATGCTTTTTTTCTCTCCAGTGTTTTTCCCTTGTTCATGGTTTTTTGCACTAGCTTTTTCTCATTTATGGTTTTTTGCACTAGCAGTTTTTTCTTGTTCATATTTTTTTGCACTAGTGTTTTTCTTGTCCTTGTCTGCCTCATTTGTTTTGTCAAGTTTTTGTCTCCTTTTTTACATGGACTATTTTTGCTACTTTTTTCCTGGATTAAAACCACCTCATTTATTGGATTACTGTCTGAGTCGTGTTCTGCTTTTGGATCCTGTCTCACCATACCTCCACCACCCCTAACAAGAGTAGCATCTTGGGGTCACAAAGTCTCCATAACAACCATCAGGCACTATCTACATGCCAACAAGCTGTTTGGGAGGCATGCACGGAAAATACCTTTTCTCACTTACAAGCATAAACATAAACGTCTGGAGTTCGCTAAGCAGTACTGGGACTTCAACTGGGACCATGTGCTTTGGTCAGATGAGACCAAGATAGAGCTTTTTGGCAACAAACACTCTAATACATCACAAAAGATGAGTATGCGGAAAAGCACCTCATGCCCACTGTGAAGTATGGTTGAGGATCGGTGATGCTGTGGGCCTGTTTCTCTTCCAAAGGCCCCGGGAACCTTGTTAGGATGCATGGCATCATGAACTCTTTGAAATACCAGGACATTTTAAATCAATGTCAGCCCTGCGATGACCTGGTGACTTGTCCAGGGTGAACCCTGCCTTTCGCCCGTAGTCAGCTGGGATAGGCTCCAGCTTGCCTGTGACCCTGTAGAACAGGATAAAGCGGCTACAGATAATGAGATGAGATGAGATTTTAAATCAAAATCTGGTGGCCTATGCCCGAAAGCTGAAGATGGGTCGTCACTGGGTCTTTCAGCAAGATAATGACCCTAAACATGTGGCCAAATCTACACAAAAATGGTTCACCAGACACAAAATCAAGCTCCTCCCATGGCCATCTCAGTCCCCAGACCTCAACCCAATTGAAAACCTGTGGGGTGAGTTGAAGAGGAGAGTGCATAGGAGAGGACCCAGGACTCTGGATGATTTAGAGAGATTGTGCAAAGAGGAATGGTCAAAGATCCCTCTCTTTGTATTCTCCCATCTTGTGAAATGTTATAGGAGAAGATTAAGTGCTGTCTTATTGGCAAAAGGGGGTTGTACAAAGTATTAACATCAGGGGTGACAATAATTATGGCACATATGATTTCATGTAAAATAATTATTTCTAAATGTGGGATTTTTTCCCCACTGAATAAATGCACTTGAATTAAAGTTGGATTTTTCTCTTTTTTTGCATTGTTGTCCTATATTATTAAAAGAAATGAATTTATTAGAAGCCTAAGAACATATCTTAATGAGGGGTGCCAATAATTGTGGAGGGCGCTGTACATTCGACCTGGATCTAATAAATCATCCTGATCCTGTAGTTTTCATTCTCTGTATCTTTGGAAGCATTTAATCAATTTTGATGAAATAAAAAGCATTTAAATAATTCCATTCCATTCCATGACATTACATGGCATTTAGCAGATGCTCTTATCCAGAGTGATGTACAATGAGTGCAAAAGTCAGGTACCAGAAGTGCTGAACTTCTAGATAAAGTTCTAGTGCCAACTGAATAAGTGATACAGTAACACTGAGTGTAATGTTCTGTTGAAGTCCCAATACTCAAACAGCCAAGGAAACAAACCAACCATATAAAGTTCAACTAAATAGAACTCAATCAGCACTCGTACAGGACGTCTGAGTGCGAGTGTAAACCCCTGATGGTGGTTTGGTCCTTGTTTGCAGACATCATGTCTGTGTGAAGAAATGGGTGAAACTGGACACCGATTGAGTTACGTTTCAGCATCTTGACATTTCTGTCATTAATCACTAACGAGAATGCTGAGAGAGTCCATCCATCCATCCATCCATTATCTGTAGCCACTTATCCTGTAGGCGGCACAGTGGTGTAGTGGTTAGCGCTGTTGCCTCACAGCAAGAAGGTCCTGGGTTCGAGCCCCGGGGCCGGCGAGGGCCTTTCTGTGTGGAGTTTGCATGTTCTCCCCGTGTCCGCGTGGGTTTCCTCCGGGTGCTCCGGTTTCCCCCACAGTCCAAAGACATGCAGGTTAGGTTAACTGGTGACTCTAAATTGAGCGTAGGTGTGAATGTGAGTGTGAATGGTTGTCTGTGTCTATGTGTCAGCCCTGTGATGACCTGGCGACTTGTCCAGGGTGAACCCCGCCTTTCACCCGTAGTCAGCTGGGATAGGCTCCAGCTTGCCTGCGACCCTGTAGAACAGGATAAAGTGGCTACAGATAATGAGATGAGATGACTTATCCTGTACAGGGTCACAGGCAAGCTGGAGCCTCACTGAGAGAGTCGACCACTTTAAACTTTAATAACTTTAATAATTCACCTCTAACTTCTGGACGAACAGCATGGGCGATCCCACCATGACTGAGATCAGCCACACCAAGCCTGTAAATACAAAACACACTCATAAATAATTATTAATTCATTATTTTATTATTATTATTATTATTAATGAGTATGCATTTATATTCACAACATGTTATATAATGATAATAAGGCAACCAGGAAACTCTTTAGATATACAGTATAAAAGCAACTTATTTTGTTACATACAGTGGATATAAAAGTTTACACACCCCCTTAAAATTACAGAGGGTGTGTAAATTTTTTTAAAAAGGAAGAAACCAAAATAATTTGATTATTTTTCCATCTTTAATGCGAAATACCAACCAAGATGTGGCAGTTCAGTATGCGTGGGTGGAGCACAGAGGATGTCAGGACAGAGATCAGGTTCAAAGTAGGCTTTATTGCCACACTTTTCAGTGAACAATCTGAACACCAAACAGACACACACACACACACACACACACACACAACCGGTGTCTAGTTCAGGGATGAGCCCTCTGCTCTCGCTCTCCCTACCTAAATAGGGTGCGGTCACTGGGAAGACACACACAAACACGTTAATTGCCATCAGGTGTAGTGATTCTGCCACTTACCTTCCCTGACTCCGCCCTCCTGTCACAGACCGGTGCTTGACCACGCCCCCGCTGCCACACAAGACCATTCAAGTGAGAAATTAATAGAATTGTTTTAGATAACCTACATACCTGGTTGCATAAGTTTACACACCGCTTAACTAATACTTTATTAAAGGCTTGTAATTCAGCACTCATTGTTTATACAAATGAGTTATTTGGTCATTCTTTTATTCCTCTCTTCCTTCCAAATCTGCTCCAGATCTATTAGGCAGTGAGCAGATCTCCTGTACGCAGCCCTCTTCAAGTCTTTCACAGGTTTTGGACAGGATTTAGATCTGAACTCTGACTGAACCTTTCCAAAACATTGATCATCTTCTGAAGCTGTTCCTTTGTTGATTTGGATTTGTGCTTCAGGTCGTTATCATGCTGGAAAGTCAAATAGTTCTTCATCTTCATCTTTCTAACAGATGCATGCAGGCTTTGTGCCAAAAAACATGAGAATGTATAGCTGTCCGTGATTCCCTCTGTCTTGACTAGATCCTCAGACCCAGCTGAAGAGAAGCAGCTCCATAGCACAATGCTCCCACCACCATGCTTCACTGTGGCTGTGATGTTCTTTAGGTGATAAACTCTTGTTTTTACTCCAAACATATCTTTGGGAATTATTTCCCAAAATATTCTGCCTTGGTCTTATCAGATCAGAACACATTGTGTCATGGTTTAGGGTGATTTAGTCGAGCTTGGATGTTTTTTTCCTGAGAAAGCGCTTCTATCGAGACACCATAGCCCATATCCCTGACACGTGAAGAATACCAGAGACTCTTGTCACATGCAAGAACTGACCAGTACTCACCAGCTGTTCTTGCAGCTGGAGGAATAAAGGTGGAAAAAGATCCAATATGATTTATTCTCATTGTTTTTTACATCACAAAATCCTGCAGTGCTATCAGGGGTGTGTAAACTTTTTATATCCACTGTATTTAATATTGCAGAAGGTTTATAATTCCACATTAAGCCACACACATTTTTTTTTTACTTTTTCTGTAGACCATTCTCTAAAGCTTAATGTTTCCTCTAATCCTCCACAGATGGACCTCCTGTGTGATACACTGATGAATCATAAACACACAACACACTGCAGTGCTGAAAAATTAAAAAAGCACTTTTTTGCAATTGTTTTTAAAGAAAAAAAAATCACATGTATGTTCATGTCAGGATCATACAACGGCATATTAGGATGGATGGATGGTTTGTTGGTTGGTTAAAGAAAGAAAGAAAGAAAGAAAGAAAGAAAGAAAGAAAGAAAGCATAAGCAAAATGGAGTTAAAGTGTGTGGGGGGGTATTCTGAGAAAAACCTCCTTTAAATCAAATTAAATTAAAGTTGTACTTTTCCAAGAAAAAAAAATCAGATGTTCTCTGAGATTATAAAGTCATAAATCTGCAGGGAAAAAAACCTCAGAACTTGCGAGAGTTAAAAGTAATACATTTCTGGGGAAAAAACTCTCATGCTTCCTGGCTGCAGTGCATTCTGGGAAATGTTGAAAAGCTCTTCATGCTTTATTTTTTTATACTGCGTGATTGAGGAGAAAAGACTGTGTTTCCTGAAACTCTCAGCTCAGTCTGTGGTGTGATGATGACGATCCAACCTTACATAGAGAAGCGATCTGGTTCCTTGACAAAAAACCCCAAGCAAATAAAAAAAACAAAACACTTTTTAAAAGTTTTTTTGTCTCACAAATTTGTGACTTTTTAATCTCAGAGAATATCCAAGCTTTTTCTCATAAATGTACAATGTTAATCTCGAAAATTCTTTTGTTTTTTTTCTCAGAATAATTACCCCCCAGCTCCATTGTTTGTTTTTTTTAAAACCTACAATGGCCCTAATACGCCGTCATAGGATCGCCATGGCAACAGCCAGAGTTAATTTTTAAATGCAATTCCATGCTGTAAATATAGCAGCGTAAAACACAACGTGTAATTTCAGTTCTGACTCTGCACCGCTAGCCCCCCCGCCCAACCTGAGTTGAGCGACGTGTTACGTGTCATTACTGCTGCCGTTAATCAGAACTGCACCTGGAATAAAGAATGGTGAGGAAGTAGATTTTCCGATGACTGACCCAGTATCCTGTAGGCTCGCTGCGGCGTGTACTGCCTCTTCATTTTGAATGGATGGATGATGCCCTGGTATCTCTCCACTGCGATACACGTCATGGTGAGAATCCCTGTCACGATCGCTGTGGTCTGGACAAATGGAACTGTCTTACACACCAACACACCTGTGAACAGAAACAGTGTCACATGCCGACGCACCTACGATTAGAAGTAGAAACGGTGTCATGTACCAACATGCCTATGAAGAGGAGTGGAATTGGCGTCATGTACCAACACGCCTAAGAAGAGGAGTGGAATTGGCGTCATGTGCCGACAAGCCTACAATTAGAAGTAGAAACAGCGGTTTGCTGAAAACTAAGATGGCTGCTTAATCACAGTGCTCCCCGATGGTTTTGATTAAAAACCCCTGAAATATTCAAGGAGATAGTAAAGTAAAGGTTTGCAGACAAGAATAAGAGCAGGGGCTCCTCAAGAAGCAGGAGACTACAACCTAATGAGGATGACGAAGAACGAACACAAGGAAGCACCGCTAGCCGATGTAGCTCTCCAATCCCGGAGGAAGAGGAAGGAGCGGAGGATGCTAGCCTGCAAAGCATACTGAACAAACTTAAGGACTTTAGACGAGACAACAAACAACATTTTACTGAGATCAAACAGGAATTACGCAGAACAAACAATAGACTGGAAGAAGCAGAGGGGCAGATTGATGAAATAGAAACAACACTACTGGCAGCAACAACACTGCTGGAAAGGCTAACGCAGCGTCATGCTAGCATGGAAGCAAAACTGATCAACCAGGAAGGTTGGGCTCACCGAGACAACATAAGAATTTACGGCATAGCTGAAGGAAAGGAGGACGATAACATGACGCACTTCGTGCAAAATCTTCTTAGAGTTTCGTTGGACTTATCACCTGAAATGAACATTACAATTGAAAGAGCACACAGAACCCTCACTGCCAAGCCCACCAACCCAGAGGCAAAACCCCGGTCTATCATTGTCAAGTTTGTGAGCTACAAAGTTAAAGAGGAGATGATTCGCAAAGCGTGGCAGAAGAAAGAACTTTTCCATAACACAACCCGCTATTACGTGGACCATGACTACCCGGCTGCAATTCTGAAGAGACGTATGGAATATGCTGAAGCAAAGAAAATATTGAAAGGAAAACAAATCAAATTTCATACGCCTTACCCAGCAAAGCTTTGTGTGTTCTACAAAGACGACACATGCTTATACCAGACTGCTGCTGAAGCGACGGAGGATATGACTCGATGAGGTTTTCCAGTTACTATTATACCTGCTCAACCCAGCCCAGACAGTCGAGAAATCCAGCTCCTATCCTCATGGAAAATGGTCCAGGGCCGACACGTCAGAGCATCAAATACGCCTGGCTCAAAGCAACAAGAGGTCTGATAAGGAACTCATAAGAGCTCTCAAAATGGATATTAAGATAAGTTACAGGCTAAGTGAGTTCGTTTCCTACTCTTTATTCTGAACTCTTAATTGGAAGATGAATATTGTTGAATTAATTGGATTGATTGCTGTATTGACCAATATTCTGTTTTTTTTTAAGTTTCCTGTTTAAAGTGTTGATTAGTTTCATATGATCGGGACGCAGTAATGCTTGTGGCCGACAGGGCTACACAGCCATCTCAAGGGGCCCTCTTCGCCTAAAGCAGGAGAGGTCTATCCCTTTCAGGGTGCGTTAACACCACCATGACTCCCTCAAAGGCTCATTTTGAAGGAGTCTCATATTTGGAAGCAAAATATAATATCTATAAGAAAGCTTTACTTTCAGATGTTTTGTTAATGTACTTCTTCCATTCAGTTTATCTCTCTGTGTTTAGGAGAGTTCTTGGGATGTTTACTCCTTTTTTTTTTTTACTCTTTGTTTACCTGTTATCAAAATGGGAAAATTCTGCCTTAGAACCTCTCATCTCATCTCATTATCTGTAGCCGCTTTATCCTGTTCTACAGGGTCGCAGGCGAGCTGGATCCTATCCCAGCTGACTACGGGCGAAAGGCGGGGTTCACCCTGGACAAGTCGCCAGGTCATCACAGGGCTGACACATAGACACAGACAACCATTCACACTCACATTCACACCTACGCTCAATTTAGAGTCACCAGTTAACCTAACCTGCATGTCTTTGGACTGTGGGGGAAACCGGAGCACCCGGAGGAAACCCACGCGGACACGGGGAGAACATGCAAACTCCGCACAGAAAGGCCCTCGCCGGCCACGGGGCTCGAACCCGGACCTTCTTGCTGTGAGGCGACAGCGCTAACCACTACACCACCATAAGGTTCCTTTTGAGGAAATTAAGGAAACAAAAGACAAGGAAGGACGATATATATTCGTCTCAGGGAAAATAGAAGGAGTTGAAATAACACTACTAAATGTATATGCTCCCCCGGGTAGTGATTTTTCTTTTTATAGAAGCATGTTTGATTTCGTCGGCACGGTGGTGTAGTGGTTAGCGCTGTCGCCTCACAGCAAGAAGGTCCTGGGTTCGAGCCCCGGGGCCGGCGAGGGCCTTTCTGTGTGGAGTTTGCATGTTCTCCCCGTGTCCGCGTGGGTTTCCTCCGGGTGCTCCGGTTTCCCCCACAGTCCAAAGACATGCAGGTTAGGTTAACTGGTGACTCTAAAATTGACCGTAGGTATGAATGTGAGTGTGAATGGTTGTCTGTGTCTATGTGTTAGCCCTGTGATGACCTGGCGACTTGTCCAGGGTGTACCCCGCCTTTCACCCGTAGTCAGCTGGGATAGGCTCCAGCTTGCCTGCGACCCTGTAGAAGGATAAAGCGGCTAGAGGTAATGAGATGAGATGAGATGTTTGATTTCATGATAGGGGCTACTGGTATTATGATCTGTGGAGGAGACTGGAACATACGCCTTAATCCTAGGCTGGACTGTTCGAAGCCATCTAGTTTAACCCCACTACATAAGAAACTTAAGGCCATCATGTCAGAAGTGGGGGTGATTGATCTTTGGAGAGATTTTAATCCAACTAGTCGCAATTACACTCATTATTCTTACCCACATGCAGTGTATGCCAGAATTGATTATTTTTTTTATTTTCAAACGAGACCGTCATAGAATACACAACTGTGAGATAGGAAATATTGACTTATCTGATCATGCTCCTCTCGCTTTAGCACTTCATATAAACAACAATCCTAGGAATACACTATGGAGACTAAATACAGGCATACTAAATAGTGAACAATTTAAAATGGCTATGAAACAAGAAATTGTAAGGACTTTGGCAGAGAATGATAATGGAGAGGTAGGCCCAGATATACTATGGGACACACTGAAAACTGTCCTTAGGGGGGAAATTATTTCATACTGCTCATATAAAGAGAAAGAAAGACGATTAAGATCATCAGAGCTGAACAGGGAACTAAAAGAGCTGGAGGTACAGCACAAAAAGGACCCCAAATTAGATCTTACCCTAAGACTAAAGGAAGTTAGGAAGAAAATAGACGATCTGTATACACAAGAGATACAAAAAAACTTGGTCTATACGAAACAAAAATACTATGAAAGCGGCCCTAGATTCGCAAAGGTCTTGGCAAGGAAATTACAGAAGCAACAGGCAGATAGTACAATCTACACAATCAGAGACCCTGAATCTAAAGCTATAGTATACAAACAAAATGAGATACAAATGGCATTTCAAAATTATTATAAGCAATTACTGTATACACACAGCCGAATTTAGAAAACGAGAACCAAACCCAAACATTTTTAGAATCTCTCAACTTGCCTACGTTATCAACAAGCCAAAATAATAGATTAATAGCTGAAATAACTGAAGAAGAGCTGAATGATGCGATCTCCAGATTAAAGGCAAGCAAATCACCTGGCCCAGATGGGTTCCCTTCTGAATGGTACAAGACTTTCCGGTCTGAATTGACACCAAGCCTCCTTCAGGCTTTTAATGTTGCTTTGAAAGAAGGAAAAATCCCACCATCTTGGAAAGAAGCCACAGTTTCAGTTATCCCTAAAGAAGGAAAAGATAGACTAGAATGCGGGTCATTCAGACCAATTTCAGTTCTTAATACAGACTACAAATTACATACTTCAATTCTGGCAAAGAGAGTCGAAAGGATTCTTCCACAGATTATACAAGCTGATCAAACAGGATTTATACTGCAGAGACAGACGCGCGACAATATCAGACGAACATTGCATATACTGAACCACATTCAAGAAAACAGGCTAGAAGCTTTATTAGTTAGTTTAGATGCTGAGAAAGCCTTCGATTCTGTAAGCTGAACTTTCTTGTGTAAAATCCTTGAGAGATTTGGTTTCCACAAAAAGTTTGTTAAGGCAATCAGCGATCTATACAGGAGTTCATGTGCATGGATCAAAATAAATGGATACTTAACAGATACCATCAACTTAGAACGAGGTACAAGGCAAGGATGTGGACAATCTCCACTTCTTTTTGCAATCTATATAGAACCCCTTGCTCAGTGGAAAACATTAGGGGCATATCTATAAATGCAGACCAACACAAGGTTGCGCTGTATGTGGATGATGTCCTACTATACTTAATGGAACCCACTAACTCACTTCCTGAACTATTCAAGCTTCTAGATACCTTTGGGAAATGTGCAGGATATAAACTAAATATCCACAAAACACAAATTCTCACACTGAAATATACATCTCCAAGACAAATCCAAGATAATTTTCTTCTGAGATGGGACCAAACCACACTGAAATATTTGGGTGTGTTGATACCCAAAGAAATTTCATCAGTAGCTAAAATTAATTATGATCCCCTCTTGTCCAGAATAAAATTAGATATACAGAGATGGAACACTAATCCATTTTTGAGTCTTATTCAAAGGGTTGAATCTGTGAAAATGAACATTCTCCCAAGACTGTTGTTCTTGTTTCAATCTCTTCCTGTAGAAATTTCTATTAAACAATTCTCTGAGTGGGATAAAATGATTTCCAGAATCATCTGGCAAGGCAAAAGACCAAGAGTTAGGTATAAGACCTTATAACTACCAAGGGAGGAAGGAAGTATGACTGTACCAAATTTGAGAGACTGTTTTCACTCAGCTCAGATTAAAACTCTCCTGAATCTATGTAATCAACACTACTATGCAAGATGGAAAGACATTGAATTATCATTGATTAGGAACCCTTCTATAGAAACAGTACTAGGTAATACAGACCTGAGAAAATTTATTAGTACTATCCAAAATCCATGGATAAAATTCCAACTAAGAATATGGAATTCTGTGAGAGAAGAATACCATTTACAAGATAAATTCAAAATACTCAAATGGTGTGCTGATGATCCAAATTTTAAACCTGACCAACTAGATGGTAGATTTAGAGCTTGGACAACTATTACAACATTCCACTCTATAACAGAGAAGGGAAATTTGAAAGATTTTCAAACTCTCCAAGGTCTAGAAAAACAAGATTTCTACAGGTGTCTGCAGTTACATCATTACTTTGACCAAGACATCAAAAAACATATAGATAACAATGACCCAGTAGTTAAAGAGGTTTTATTGGGTGCTTACTCCTTTTTGAATAAGGGTCTTATATCTAGATTATACAAAGGATTTTTGACTAAAAAGGCTCATTCTACAGAATATGTTAAGAATAAATGGGAGAATGAAGGCAACCTGATAATATCAAAGGAGGATTGGTTTAGTTGCTGTGAATTCCAATGGAAATGTACGAACTCACATTCATGGAGAGAGTTTGGATGGAAATGTTTGATTAGATTTTTTATTACTCCAAAGCAGAAAGTACATATTTCAGAGGGAGATTCTAGTTGCTGGAGACTGTGTGGGAATCAGGAGGCCAATCATTGGCACATTTTTTGGGACTGTCCAGTAATCACACAGTTCTGGTCAGAGATACATAAAAGAATGGAAAACGTATTTAATACTCCCATACCTTTCCAATTTAACATCTTTGTATTAGGAGATACTGCTTTTCACTCAAATCTGAATGAATATCTCAATAAATATCTGTTTGGTGTCTTGATATCAGCTGGCAGGAAAACTCTCACGAGACACTGGTTGCAACCAGACATACCCACAATAGAAGAATGGATAGAAATAATCAATGATTTATATTTGATGGAAAAAAATTACATTCTCACATAAATTACAAATGAAGAAATGTACCAAATTGTGGGCTGAATGGGTACCCCAGGAATAATAGGTATAATCACGAGTGATATTAGCATGCTGGCAGATTAGTGATTTTGGAGGAAAATGGTCTAACTATATACATCTCCTTGTTGTATTTGTTTTGTATTATTCCCAGGTCTGAATTTATTTTATCCTTTTTTCCCCTTTTCCCTCTTCTTTCTCTTTCTCCTATGTGTGTGGATAACAGTACTTTTTTCTTTACATCCCAAGTTCCATGTAACATAGTTCTTAAAAGCATGTAAAAGGAAATAAGGGAAGACAAAAGGACATGAGAAGAGATTTATTTTATATATATATATATATATATATATATATATATATATATATATTAGTGCTGTCAAGCGATTAAAATATTTAATCGCGATTAATGTCGCGACTGTCATAGTTAACTCGCGATTAATCGCAATTTAATCGCACATTCTTGTCACACGAAAAACCACTGTAATTCTCTTACCAGCATAAAAAAGTGAATGGGCTTGTTTTGTACCAATGTTTTTCTTATTGCAAAGCATAACACGTATTGACACAGCCACTGCAAACTGAAACCTAAGCTGAGCACCGGGGCTCTTCGTCCCGAGACTAACAAGAGAACCATGAGTGAAGTGATCTACTGCTTGAGTTAGTCTCTAATCAGAGAGACAGGTTACACAGTGATGGTAGGCTTGACATGCTTGATTATAATATAAAGTACACTATTATATTAACTTTAAGTTGTTCGTTGATAAATATTGCATTGAATCTGATCTTTACTGTTTCAGCTCACTTAACACATTTTGTACTTTTACACTTTCTGCCTGTTGATGTGTCGCGCTGTCCAATCAGAGGCGGCCAAATTTGCATATTACAGGAAGGATTTCTGGGATAGCATTGAGTTTACAGTTCAGAGGGATCTGGCTTCTTTAGACGCTGTCTTCTTAAAACTGAATAAATATTTAAAAAGAGCCAAATGAGCCAGTCTTTTGAACGGCTCTTTTCAAAGAACGGATCACAAAGATGCGGATCCCATCAAAGAGCCATAAATCCCATCTCTACTAGCGCGCCCTGCCCGCGCTGGTTCTTTGAGGGAGGAGGGCAGAGGACTCTGGCTGTGCGGGGCGGGGCTAGCTGCTATCGTTTTTCTAACCAAAGTCTCTGTTCCAAGTTCCTGGCAGTTTCAAAAGCTTATGAAAAACCTACATCATGTCACAGAGCGTTAATCTCGCAATAAAAAAATTATCGCCGTTAAAATTGAGTCAAGTTAACGCGTTAATAACGCGACATTTTTGACAGCACTAATATATATATATATATATATATATGTATGTGTGTGTGTGTGTGTGTGTGTGTGTATAGGTATATACAGGTATATGCACACACATATATATATATATATATATATATATATATATATATATATATATATATATATATATATATATATTGGTACTCATTGTGCAATAAATAAAAAAAAAGAAGTAGAAACAGTGTCATGCTCCAACACACCTATGAAGAGGAGCGGAAATGGTGTCATGCACTGACATGCTGACAGAGAGGAATGGAATTAGCATCACACTCCATCACACTTATGAAGACCAGCAGAAATGGCATCACGTGCTTACATGCCTACGAAGAGGAGCAGAAACAGCGTCACGCTCCGACACGCCTACGAAGAGGAGCGGAAACAGCGTCGCGCTCCGACACGCCTACGAAGAGGAGCGGAAACAGCGTCGCGCTCCGACACGCCTACGAAGAGGAGCGGAAACAGCGTCGCGCTCCGACACGCCTACGAAGAGGAGCGGAAACAGCGTCGCGCTCCGACACGCCTACGAAGAGGAGCGGAAACAGCATCACGCTCCGACACGCCTACGAAGAGGAGCGGAAACAGCATCACGCTCCGACACGCCTACGAAGAGTAGCAGAATCAGAGTCATGCTCTTTCATTGTTATTCTAATAAATCATTTATATTCTTATTTTTTGCCACTACTTTTATTCTGTAACTTTATAAAAATGTGCAATTATTTGAATTATTTTAGTCTAAAGTGCTTTTGTACTGCTGCCTTTATTAAACTGACAGCCCACGCAGTCTGAAGTGGTTTTTATAGAGCTGCAGGACGCCGTCTGCAAAACAGACTGGAATGGTAATGTCGTGGTCAGGTCAGTGCAGGTTCTCTTCAGTGGAATTGAAGTGCAGTGAGGAACTCACGCTGAGGATGCTGATGAAGTGAGTCGAGTGTAATTACAGCAATGAAAGAATCTAATCAGTCCTGCACTCGTATCACAATCTCATATTACTTCAATCTGCATTTTCTTCATGTTCTTTCATTGCGTGTGAAAATGATGAGCTGCTCACCTCCGAGCCACTGGGCTGAGATGTTCTGCAGGAGAGTGAAGGGGATGCAGAAGAAGGTGATGAGAAGGTCACTGATGGCCAGAGAGCAGATGAAGATGCTGGTGGCGCTTTGACTCGAGCCCTTTCTCACCACCACACACACCACCAAACTGTTTCCCACCAGCGCCAGCATGAAGATCAGCGTGTACACGATCACGAACATGGCCTTGGCTCCGGCCGGCAGCTCGGGGATGTACACCAGGGGCCCGATGTTGTAGGTGTGGATGAACTCCTGACGGGACAGGTTGTAATAATGCAGCAGCTCCTGCAGGACCTCAGATGTGATCTTCAACGTCCCCATGTCTGTGGATGGTGTCATCTCACTACCTTGTTATAAATTATCATTAGTGTCATGTTTAATATGTGAACACATGCTCAGGAGCTCAGAGCAGCCTCTCAATACAATACTGTGCTGGACTCTTTCACTACGTAGAAGAGGGCAGATACAGTGGCGCTTGAAAGTTTGTGAACCCTTTAGAATTTTCTATATTTCTGCATAAATATGACCTAAAACATCATCAGATTTTCACACAAGTCCTAAAGTAGATAAAGAGAACCCAGTTAAACAAATAAGACAAAAATATTATACTTGGTCATTTATTTATTGAGGAAAATGATCCAATATTACATATCTGTGAGTGGCAAAAGTATGTGAACGTCTAGGATTAGCAGTTAATTTGAAGGTGAAATTAGAGTCAGGTGTTTTCAATCAATGGGATGACAATCAGGTGTGAGTGGGCACCCTGTTTTATTTAAAGAACAGGGATCTATCAAAGTCTGATCTTCACACGTTTGTGGAAGTGTATCATGGCACGAACAAAGGAGATTTCTGAGGACCTCAGAAAAAGCGTTGTTGATGCTCATCAGGCTGGAGAAGGTTAGAAAACTATCTCTAAAGAGTTTGGACTCCACCAATCCACAGTCAGACAGATTGTGTACAAATGGAGGAAATTCAAGACCATTGTTACCCTCCCCAGGAGTGGTCGACCAACAAAGATCACTCCAAGAGCAAGGCATCTAATAGTCGTCGAGGTCACAAAGGACCCCAGGGTAACTTCTAAGCAACTGAAGGCCTCTCTCACATTGGCTAATGTTAATGTTCATGAGTCCACCATCAGGAGAACACTGAATAACAATGGTGTGCATGCCAGGGTTGCAAGGAGAAAGCCACTGCTCTCCAAAAAGAACATTGCTGCTCATCTGCAGTTTGCTGAAGATCACGTGGACAAGCCAGAAGGCTGTTGGAAAAATGTTTTGTGGACGGATGAGACCAAAATAGAACTTTTTGGTTTAAATGAGAAGCGTTATGTTTGGAGAAAGGAAAACATTGCATTCCAGCATAAGAACCTTATCCCATCTGTGAAACATGGTGGTGGTAGTATCATGGTTTGGTCCTGTTTTGCTGCATCTGGGCCAGGACGGCTTGCCATCATTGATGGAGCAATGAATTCTGAATTATACCAGTGAATTCTAAATTAAAATGTCAGAACATCTGTCCATGAACCGAATCTCAAGAGAAGGTGGGTCATGCAGCAAGACAACGACCCTAAGCACACAAGTCGTTCTACCAAAGAATGGTTAAAGAAGAATAAAGTTAATGTTTTGGAATGGCCAAGTCAAAGTCCTGACCTTAATCCAATGGAAATGTTGTGGAAGGACCTGAAGCGAGCAGTTCATGTGAGGAAACCCACCAACATCCCAGAGTTGAAGCTGTTCTGTATGGAGGAACGGGCTAAAATTCCTCCAAGCCAGTGTGCAGGACTGATCAACAGTTACCGGAAACGTTTAGTTGCAGTTATTGCTGCACAAGGGGGTCACACCAGATACTGAAAGCAAAGGGTCACATACTTTTGCCACTCACAGATATGTAATATTGGATCATTTTCCTCAATAAATAAATGACCAAGTATAATATTTTTGTCGCATTTGTGTAACTGGGTTCTCTTTATCTACTTTTAGGACTTGTGTGAAAATCTGATGATGTTTTAGGTCATATTTATGCAGAAATATAGAAAATTCTAAAGGGTTCACAAACTTTCAAGCACCACTGTAGCTCACTCCCCCTGAGTGTGTGTTACGTTGCCCTGTTACACAGTGGTGTGAAAAGATGCGACTGGCTTCATATGTCTCTGAAGAAACTTACATTTTTATATGTTTGGACAGACCTAGCTCATGTGCGGGGATTCGTTTAACAACTAATGATGGTAATGGAACATTAAAATAAAACCTCTTTCCATTCAGTACTGAACCTCAACTCGATTTGCTACTTCCTGAAGTTTGAGATAAATTAAAATGAAGAATTAAAACATAAGTTATGAAGATTAGGGTTTGATGTTAAAGAGTTAAAGATAGAGTTAGTGGCAGGATTCATGTAAAATTTTGTATAAAATAATCGAATAGAGAATAAACACAAATCATTTTATTTTAATTATATAATAAATAAAATACATTTTTAAGTAAACAAAACTAGATATCATGAGTTAAAACCAATTAACCTGATATAATATTATAATTAATGCTGTTTTTTTTTTTTTTTTTTACATTTTTTGCAGCTCAGATGTTTAAAATTGTTGAATTTCATAAAAAAAAAGAAAAATCAATTTTATTTTAAAAAAGTGATGAACAGCTGTGTTTTATTCCAGAAATCAGGACTGATCTCAGAATCAGAAATACTTTAATAATCTTGAGGGGAAACTCATCTCATCTCTCATCTCATTATCTGTAGCCGCTTTATCCTTCTACAGGGTCGCAGGCGAGCTGGAGCCTATCCCAGCTGACTACGGGCGAAAGGCGGGGTTCACCCTGGACAAGTCGCCAGGTCATCACGGGGCTGACACATAGACACAGACAACCATTCACACTCACATTCACACCTACGCTCAATTTAGAGTCACCAGTTAACCTAACCTGCATGTCTTTGGACTGTGGGGGAAACCGGAGCACCCGGAGGAAACCCACGCGGACACGGGGAGAACATGCAAACTCCACACAGAAAGGCCCTCGCCAGCCACGGGGCTCGAACCCGGACCTTCTTGCTCTGAGGCGACAGTGATAACCACTACGCCACCGTGCTGCCTCAGGGGAAACTGAGTAATGTTTTTTGCAACTCAGATGTCTAAAATTGGTGAATTAAAAAAAAAAAAGATTTTAAAAATGTAATAATAATTTAATACTTTTTTTAAATTAAAAAATGAATTAAATAAACATTTTATAAAAGTATGAGACTTTTTTATAATAAAATGAAAAAAATCTAAGCTGAGGTTCTGCTCTGCTCAGCTTTTTAAGTGAAACACGTTTCAAAAAAGATTTTTTAAAATATTTGTAGTGCTTAGACTCATTATTTAATAAAGAAATAAATATTTGATTCCTGAACGCTTTCTTTTTCTTTTCTTTTTTAATCCACCAAGCTTCTGAACCTGTGGTTCAGTCTCTGAACTGAATATTTCAGGATGTAGACAGAAATAAATGATTAATTAATAAATAAATTAGTTAAACATAAAAAGAGCAGCTTTGTTACCTTTAATCAGAGAAGCTGAAGAGTCACTGCACTGATTTTCACTCCGAAATCATTCAGAAAGAAAACGAATGGAGAGATAAAGAAATGAAGATGAAAGTGAAGTTGTGTGGAGGAGATTTCTCTCTGTGCAGAAAGTCAGTTCTCTCCTCCGTCCTGTCTCTCGTTCAGGGTTTTCACCGCTTCAGCTGAAATGTCTGGAGTGCAACCTCTCTCTCTCTCTCTCTCTCCCCTTCTCTCTCTCTCTCTCTCTCTCTCTCTCTCTCTCTCCCCTCCTCTCTCTCTCTCTCTCCCCTTCTCTCTCTCTCTCCCCTTCTCTCTCTCTCTCTCTCCCTCCCCAACTCTCTCCCCATCACTCTCTCTCTGCTCTCTCTCCCCATCTCTCTCTCCCCTCTCCTCAAATCTCTCTACCCTCTCTCCCCATCTCTCTCTCCCCTCTCTCACCCTCCTCTCTCCCCATCTCTCTCTCCCCTCTCCTCAAATCTCTCTACCCTCTCTCCCCATCTCTCTCTCCCCTCTCTCACCCTCCTCTCTCCCCATCTCTCTCTCCCCTCTCCTCAAATCTCTCTACCCTCTCTCCCCATCTCTCTCTCCCCTCTCTCACCCTCCTCTCTCCCCATCTCTCTCTCCCCTCTCCTCAAATCTCTCTCCCCTCTCTCCCCATCTCTCTTCTCCCCTCCTCTCTCTCTCCCCATCTCTCTCTCCCCTCTCCTCAAATCTCTCTCCCCATCTCTCTTCTCCCCTCCTCTCTCTCTCCCCATCTCTCTCTCCCCTCTTTCCCCATCTCTCTCTCCCCTCTCTTCCTCCTCTCTCTGTCCCCATCTCTCTCTCTCTCCCCATCTCTCTCTCCCCTCTCTCCCCATCTCTCTCTCCCATCTCTCTCTCCCCATCTCTCTCTCTCTCCCCTCTCTCCCCATCTCTCTCTCTCCCCTCTCTCCCCATCTCTCTCTCCCATCTCTCTCTCCCCATCTCTCTCCCCTCTCTCCCCATCTCTCTCTCTCCCCTCTCTCCCCATCTCTCTCTCCCATCTCTCTCTCCCCATCTCTCTCCCCTCTCTCCCCATCTCTCCCCCATCTCTCTCTCCCCTCTCTCTCCCATCTCTCTCTCCCATCTCTCTCTCCCCTCTCTCCCCATCTCTCTCTCCCCTCCTCTCTCTCTCTCCCCATCTCTCTCACTCTCCCCTCTCCTCATCTCTCTCCCCTCTCTCTCTCCCCTCTCTCCCCATCTCTCTCTCTCCCCATCTCTATCTCCCCTCTCTCCCCATCTCTCTCTCTCCCCATCTCTCTCCATCTCTCTCTCCCCATCTCTCTCTCCCCTCCTCTCTCTCTCTCCCCATCTCTCTCACTCTCCCCTCTCCTCATCTCTCTCCCCTCTCTCTCTCCCCTCTCTCCCCATCTCTCTCTCTCTCCCCATCTCTATCTCCCCTCTCTCCCCATCTCTCTCTCTCCCCATCTCTCTCCATCTCTCTCTCCCCATCTCTCTCTCTCCCCTCCTCTCTCTCTCCCCATCTCTATCTCCCCTCTCTCCCCATCTCTCTCTCTCCCCATCTCTCTCCTCTCTCTCCCCATCTCTCTCTCCCATCTCTCTCTCCCCTCTCTCCCCATCTCTCTCTCCCCTCCTCTCTCTCTCCCCATCTCTCTCACTCTCCCCTCTCCTCATCTCTCTCCCCCCTCTCTCTCTCCCCTCTCTCCCCATCTCTCTCTCTCTCTCCCCTCTCTCCCCATCTCTCTCTCTCCCCATCTCTCCCCTCTCTCCCCATCTCTCTCTCTCCCCATCTCTCTCTCCCCATCTCTCTCTCTCTCCCCTCTCTCCCCATCTCTCTCTCCCCTCCTCTCTCTCTCCCCATCTCTCTCTCTCCCCATCTCTCTCTCTCCCCTCCTCTCTCTCTCCCCATCTCTCTCTCTCTCCCCATCTCTCTCTCCCATCTCTCTCTCCCCATCTCTCCCCTCTCTCCCCATCTCTCTCTCCCCATCTCTCTCTCCCCATCTCTCTCTCCCCATCTCTCTCTCTCTCCCCATCTCTCTCTCCCCTCCTCTCTCTCTCCCCATCTCTCTCTCTCTCCATCTCTCTCTCTCCCCATCTCTCCCCATCTCTCTCTCCCCATCTCTCTCTCCCCATCTCTCTCTCTCCCCCCATCTCTCTCTCCCCTCCTCTCTCTCTCTCCCCATCTCTCTCTCTCTCCATCTCTCTCTCTCCCCATCTCTCCCCATCTCTCTCTCCCCATCTCTCTCTCCCCATCTCTCTCTCTCTCCCCATCTCTCTCTCCCCTCTCTCCCCATCTCTCTCTCCCCATCTCTCTCTCCCCTCCTCTCTCTCTCTCCCCATCTCTCTCTCCCATCTCTCTCTCCCCTCTCTCCCCATCTCTCTCTCCCCATCTCTCTCTCCCATCTCTCTCTCTCCCCTCTCTCCCCATCTCTCTCTCCCCATCTCTCTCTCTCCCCATCTCTCTCTCCCCATCTCTCTCTCCCATCTCTCTCTCTCCCCTCTCTCCCCATCTCTCTCTCCCCTCCTCTCTCTCTCTCCCCATCTCTCTCTCTCTCCCCTCCTCTCTCCCCATCTCTCTCTCCCCTCTCTCTCTCTCTCTCTCTCTCTCTCCCCATCTCTTTCTCTCTCTCCCCTCTCTCCCCATCTCTCTCTCCCCTCCTCTCTCTCTCCCCATCTCTCTCTCTCCCCTCTCTCCCCATCTCTCTCTCTCCCCTCTCTCCCCATCTCTCTCTCCCCTCCTCTCTCTCTCTCCCCATCTCTCTCTCTCTCCCCTCCTCTCTCCCCATCTCTCTCTCCCCTCCTCTCTCTCTCTCCCCATCTCTCTCTCCCCTCCTCTCTCTCTCTCCCCATCTCTCTCTCCCCTCTCTCCCCATCTCTCTCTCCCCTCCTCTCTCTCTCCCCATCTCTCTCTCTCTCCCCATCTCTCTCTCCCCATCTCTCTCTCCCATCTCTCTCTCTCCCCTCTCTCCCCATCTCTCTCTCCCCATCTCTCTCTCTCCCCATCTCTCTCTCTCCCCATCTCTCTCTCTTCCCATCTCTTCCCATCTCTCCCCATCTCTCTCTCCCATCTCTCTCTCCCCTCTCTCCCCATCTCTCTCTCCCCATCTCTCTCTCCCATCTCTCTCTCTCTCCCCTCTCTTCCCATCTCTCTCTCCCCTCCTCTCTCTCTCCCCATCTCTCTCTCTCTCCCCTCCTCTCTCCCCATCTCTCTCTCCCCTCCTCTCTCTCTCTCCCCATCTCTCTCTCTCTCCCCTCTCTCCCCATCTCTCTCCCCTCCTCTCTCTCTCTCCCCATCTCTCTCTCTCTCCCCTCTCTCCCCATCTTTCTCTCCCCTCCTCTCTCTCTCTCCCCATCTCTCTCTCTCTCTCCCCTCCTCTCTCTCTCTCCCCATCTCTCTCTCCCCATCTCTCTCTCCCATCTCTCTCTCTCTCTCCCCATCTCTATCTCCCCTCTCTCCCCATCTCTCTCTTTCTCTGCTCTCTCCCCATCTCTCTTTCTCCCCTCTCTCCCCATCTCTCTCTCCCCTCCTCTCTCTCTCCCCATCTCTCTCACTCTCCCCTCTCCTCATCTCTCTCCCCTCTCTCTCTCCCCTCTCTCCCCATCTCTATCTCCCCTCTCTCCCCATCTCTCTCTCTCCCCATCTCTCTCTCCCCATCTCTATCTCCCCTCTCTCCCCATCTCTCTCTTTCTCTGCTCTCTCCCCATCTCTCTTTCTCCCCTCTCTCCCCATCTCTCTCTCTCCCCATCTCTATCTCCCCTCTCTCCCCATCTCTCTCTTTCTCTGCTCTCTCCCCATCTCTCTTTCTCCCCTCTCTCCCCATCTCTCTCTCCCCTCCTCTCTCTCTCCCCATCTCTCTCACTCTCCCCTCTCCTCATCTCTCTCCCCTCTCTCTCTCCCCTCTCTCCCCATCTCTATCTCCCCTCTCTCCCCATCTCTCTCTCTCCCCATCTCTCTCTCCCCATCTCTATCTCCCCTCTCTCCCCATCTCTCTCTTTCTCTGCTCTCTCCCCATCTCTCTTTCTCCCCTCTCTCCCCATCTCTCTCTCTCCCCATCTCTCTCTCCCCTCTCTCCCCATCTCTCTCTTTCTCTGCTCTCTCCCCATCTCTCTCTCCCCTCTCTCCCCATCTCTCTCTCCCCTCTCCTCATCTCTCTCTCTCCCCTCCTCTCTCTCCTCATCTCTCTCTCTCTCCCCTCCTCTCTCTCCCCATCTCTTTCTCTCCCCATCTCTCCCCTCTCTCCCCTCCTCTCTCTCCCCATCTCTCTCTCCCCATCTCTCTCTCCCCTCCTCTCTCTCCCCATCTCTCTCTCCCCATCTCTCCCTCTCCCCTCTCTCCCCTCTTTCCCCATTTCTCTCCTCATTTCGTGTGTGTGTTTTCCTGTGGGAGGAAATCATCTACTCTTCTTCTTCTTCTTCTTCTTCTTCTTCTTAAGTAAAGTCAGAATACGGTTTTGCTTGTAATAGTACAAACCCAGAGCAGAGGAGCGAAATGACCACAGGTGAAATTAAACAGATCTGGATGGAGAACATCGACGTTGGGAGTAGGGATGGGGTGTCCCCCCCCCCCTCCCGACAGCCCCCATAATCAACAGCTTCCCTTTACTGCACCAACCTTTTATTGAAAATAAAGAATCTGTGCTAAAGTTTTCCTGACTTTAATTTCACTTTCATGTTTCTTTAGAACAAAAAGAATAAATGCTTTAGTAGCCTTGCGATGTGATTGACAGAAATGATGAGCCTCATGGAGACGTCACGGGTTGCATGTGTGAAAACTTTTGATGCACATGTGTGCACACGTTGACCTGGTTAGCTCGCAGCTAGAACCACAATGTCACAGAAGTGTATTTTTTGTGGAGAGAGAGAGAGAAGCCCGTCCCTCTCAATAGTCCTACTCTTCCTTCCCCGTCTCCCGAGGCCACTCATAAAGCAGGAGTGCTGTCCTTCACACCTCGACTATTCTGCATTCCCTGTCAGAAAATTCCCCGGGGAGAGAGGAGAGCTTCACTCACTCCTGCAAGGCCACCTGGCTCGAGGCATGGCAGTGACGCCAGTACAAATTAAATAACTTCCCAGCCACAGAATGGCCTGATATTTTGTGAGATATTACAGAACTAAACAGATATCACAATCACCACATTTCAGACGGAATTAAATTTCACCGATTTATGACATTGAAAGGCTTTATAGCTTTAAAGTCTGATTTTGACATCATTATACACCGTATCTGATGGGCATCTAATCCCAGCAAATTCTCAAACCTAGTCCATTTTGGTGACCTTGTGTCAAACAGAAGTTTTTTCTGCAGTTCCCCATTATCCATGCCACAAATGTGTGTGATGTATCCTAGCTGTTGTTCACAACAAAATAGCTTTATCAGTGGAGTGTTAGTGATCTCGCGCAGGCCTGTGTTTGATATCTTGAAACTACAATCCAGTTCCCCCTCGACATAAGCACTTTAACCGTCACATCTGTACTTGTGAGGGACATTCTTACGCTTATAACCACCCTTTATCATTTTTCATAAGAACCCATGCCATACTGCTGCGATCTCATCAACATCACTTGCAGATAACTGCCATGTTTGTACACTGAACACATGCTGTAAGAAACTTTACTCTATTTGATAAATGGACGTGGTGATCAGTGAGGTCATGTTTTAGTTCCTTCCATTTCTGGAATGTGACACCAATCCTGGTGCCGAGAAAATGAGGTCCATCATCAGAGTTCACAGCAGTGTAACCAAGATATTTAAAACTGTGCATGTTCTTGATCTTATTCCCACCAAGACATATCAGGCTCTCCTGATTTTTAACATCTTCATCAACATTGAAAGCCATCATCTCTGTTCTGATATACAACATCTGTAACCCAAAAGGCTATAAGTGTCATCATACAGTAGATGTGAAGGATGTTTTTGTAGCTTTTCAATGGATTCAGCAAACACATCTATAAAGTAATTAAAATGAGCTCAACCTTCAACATTGACAACAGTACATGCAACGTGTACATTCATGTAGCAATAATATCAATCCAAAAGCATCATGTATAAAAGTACAACACGGACATGGAGCATTTTACTGCACAATCAGTACTTTTACTCTGATACTGGCAGTAATGTTTTGAATGCAGGACGTTTACAGTAGTGGAGTATGCTCACAGTGTGGTGTTAATACTTTTACTGAAGTAAAATATCTGAATACTCCTTCCACCACTGGTTCAGATCAACTAAGAGAAAGGTGGTGTCAGAACCTGAGAGTCTCTTCTTGAAAGAGAAAGACTTTATACTTCTCAAATCATTTGATGTTTATAATTAAAGCCTTGGGTCACAGTTATTAATAGCTCAGTCTAATCAGCACTGCTGTGTTAGACAGCACTGTCCAGGTTGGACACCAAGAAAGAAGTGATAACGGTGCAACAAAGGAAGTAGTCCATGTCCCATTTACACCCCCCCCTTCCAGAAAAAATCCAACATTCCTGATGGAGAAGTCATACAATGGACAAACAAACAAATAAACATCAGGTGAGAAAGTGAGCTGGTATCCAAGACCTGAAATTGGAATTGCAAGAGGGCGTTTCTAAGTTATCTGCTGGAACTAACTGCTGTAGATCTTTCAGTGAATTCTTCCTGATGACACTTTAATTCTATAAACTTTACTCACTTTGCATTTACATTTATGCCATTTGGTAGACGCCCTTATCCAGAGTGATTCACTGACATGTTTAAGCCTCTATCAGTAAATACACCCTGAGGTGTGGAGCCAATTTCAGAACAAGAAAACTGTTTAAAAACCTTAAATGAAGAAACTACTGTACCTAGAATCAGTTCTTCTAAATCCATGTGAATCTGGGGAATGTGAGCCCATCCAAATCTCAGTAAGTCAAAAAGAAGTCAACTATCTCTTCTTCTTCTTCTTCTTCTTCCAGCTGTTCCCGTTAGGGGTCACCACAGTGGAATAATGTCCCTCCATCTCCTCCTGTCCTCCGTATCTTCTTCTGTCACACCAACCATCCTCGTCTCCTCCTCCATCACATCTCATCTCATCTCATTATATGTAGCCGCTTTATCCTGTTCTACAGGGTCGCAGGCGAGCTGGAGCCTATTCCAGCTGACTATGGGCGAAAGGCAGGGTACACCCTGGACAAGTCGCCAGGTCATCACAGGGCTGACTCCATCACATCCATAAATCTCATTTTTGCTCTTCCTCTTTTCCTTCTACCTGGCAGCTCCATCTCCAGCGTTCTTTCCCAATATACCCTGGATCTCTTCTTCGTATGTGTCCAAACTGTCTCAATCTCACCTATCTCACTTTGTCTCCAAGCCATCCTGCATGTCCTGTCCCTCTAATATTCTCATTTCTAATCCTGTCCAACTTTGTCACTCCCAATGAGAATCTCAACAGCTTCAGCTCTGCTCTCTCCAGTTCAGCCTCCTGTCTTTTTGTCAGTGCCGCTGTCTCCAAACTGTACAACATATGGTTTGTTGAGCCAATCCCAGTTGACCCTGGGTGAAAGGTGGGGCACACCCTGGACAGGTTCACAGGTTCACTCATCTATCCATCCATCAGAGTCATGGGGGAAGTCAGAGCCACTCCCAGCTGACCCCAGGTGAGAGGTGGGGCAAACCCCAGACAGGTTCACTAGGCCATAGACTAAAAATATCCTCTTGTCTAAAACTCTGTTGGGAGGTAATATAGGAAGAACAGCACAGAGACAACATAATTTTCATTGAAGTACTAATTTAAGTACTTCAGGAAGAGGTAGGTCTTTAGTCATTATTTGAAAACTAATTTGGACTAATACTTAGGTGTTCGGACATCTGGGGGAGGTTCATTCCACCACCGAGGAGCGAGAACAGAGAAGAGTTTTGATGCAGGTCTTCCTTGTTTCCAGGTCTTCCTTGCTTCCTTGGGCGGCACAGTGGTGTAGTAGTTAGCACGGTCGCCTCACAGCAAGAAGGTTCTGGGTTCGAGCTCAGCAGCTGGCGAGGGCCTTTCTGTGTGGAGTTTGCATGTTCTCCCCGTGTTTGCGTGGGTTTCCTCCAGGTGCTCCGGTTTCCCCCACAATCCAAAGACATGCAGTTAGGTTAACGTGGGGCGGCCTTGGGCTGAGGTGCCCTTGAGCGAGGTACCGAACCCCCGACTGCTCCCCGGGCACTCTGGTGTGCCTGCCCACTGCTCTGAGTGTGTGTGCTGTGTTCACTGCTTCAGATGGGTTAAATGCAGAGAATTTCACTGTGCTTGAAGTGTGCATGTGACAAATAAAGGCTTCTTCTTCTTGTTCCCTGAGAGATGGTGGGACCAGTCAAGTGGTACTGGAGGATTAGAGGGAGCATGGTGCAGTGTGGGGTGTGATAAGTGCTTTGAGGTAGGTGTGTGCTGGTCCAGTTTTGACTTTGTAGGCAAGCAGAAACCAATGTTTTAAGTCTGATGCAGCAGCTACAGGAAACCAGTGGTGAACACTTTCTCAAAATATATGAAATTCACATATAATAGAGACACCACTCTACTGACTCTTCAGTAATGTTCTCCTGTCTTGCCTGAATCCAGCCCATTCTTTCCTAAGTTTCGAATCCACTCCCCTGAGGACTCTGTCAGTCACAGATCTTCCTTGCTTATTCCAGATAGAAGTATAATTCCATGCAAATTCTGCATTCTTTCAGATTTCCCCTTCTTCCCACACTACACTGAGGATCTCATGGAATTTTGTCATAGCCCAATCAATGTCAGGTTTCAGCAATTCTACAGGTGTTCTCTCGACACCTGCTGTTTTCTGTTCTTTCATTTTGTTCACTTCCTTTACTTCCTTTACTTGGCGGGGCATATCTATTCCCCCTATTTCTTCTGGTAGTTTGATGTCTGCTGTTTGAACTGAATCTCTGGAGGTGTCTCTATTCAAGTCAAAGTCCCTTCCACACCAGGATCTGGTCTTCCCAGGCAGTCTCCTGTCCCAGTACTAACCAGCTCTTTGAGGTGTATAGGTGTGGTGCCAATCTCCACTTCTATAGCCCTCGGCCCCTCACCTATAGAGCTAGGGTTAGGGTGGGGGGCTGGTCCTCTGGTAACCGTAAGAGTTTGACTTCCCTACTCACATCTGTATTGCAGCGTGCCTTGCCAGATGGCAGTAGGTACCATTTTTATGATGGTCTTTGGTATGACCCAACTGAGTAGAACTTGTGATCTCCCAGTCAAGAGGCAGACACGCTAACCACGAGGCCAACTTGCAGTTGTCTCTATTCAGGATGCTGTCAAAGTACTCTTGCTGGCACCTGTTTTGTCTTTCTATCATTCAGAATCTTTTCATTCTTGTTATTTACTGTGAGCTTTGCCTCGGTCTCTCAATGTCAATACATTATACATTGCTGCATTTTGTTTTTCCTTTTCTGTGTCTCCTGCTTGTCATGTTTTCTTTTGGTTGATTGTTTCTCTTTCTGTCATGACATTACTCTGTAGAGTGTCCTTGGATTGGTGAAAGGTGTGATATAAATTAAACTTCTTGTTGTTGGCTTGCTGCTTTCTCAACCTCTTCTTCTATGTTTTCAGTCCATTTCCTTTCATCATTCTGAATCTACATCTTAAACTGCATGTCCTTCTCTTTGTATTCATTCTGCCATCTACTTTCCAGTCTCTCTGATTTCATATCAACTCCTACTGCTTATTCTTTTCCTTTGATCTATCAAGGTCCAAGCTTCCTGACCTACCCATGGTTTGTTTCTCTTTCTCTTGTGTCCAAGTACTGTTGTTTTAACATACACTACTTCTACGGTTGTTTCGTAAACCTTTTACATGTCTACATCCTGAAGCTTTTGCAGGTTGAACTTTTTCATCTGGTCTTTTTCATTTTTAATCTGATGATTGAGGACACTAGGTAATGGTCGCTAGTGACATCTACTGACCTCATGACTCTTGTATCTGTTACAGAGGTTCAGTATTTGCTGTTAATGAGTTTGTGGTTGATCTGGGATTTTATTTTGCCATCCAGTGACACCCTAGTTTGTTTGTGTTTATCTTTGTGCGGAAAAATTGTACTAGCAATCACCATCTTGTTGAAATCACAGAATTCTTACTCCATTATCATGATCAACTCCTAATCCATGTCTTTCCATGACATTTTCAAGGACATCTTTATTCTTTTTTACTTTTGCATCCATATCTCCAGTTATCCCTGTAATGTCGTGTCAGCGCTCCTTTTCCGCTGTTTCCCACAGCAGCTTGTAGAATTCTTGCTTGATTTCATCACCAACATCATTTTTGAGTGCATACACATGCATCACTGTTAGATTTATAAATTTTGAGTAAAATTTGACACAATATGAGGAAGAAACCTTGAGAGGAACCAGACTTAAATGGAACCCATCTTCGTCTGGGTAACACTGGATAGTGCGATTGTAAATAATTTCCCTTCGATAACTGTGTAATGTATTGTCAAAAAGTTCAATTGTGTAACCAGGAATGTATGAGCTGATGAATATAAAAGTCCCTCCTGTGTCAGGGCCTGGTCTTCCCTGGCAGTCTCCCATCCCAGTATTAACCAGGCCCTTACATTTCTATAGCCCTCAGCTATTACCTTACCTATTACAACCCCAATTCCAAAAAAGTTGGGACGCTGTGTAAACTGTAAATAAAAACAGAATGTGATGATTTGCAAATCATGGAAACCTGATATTTCATTGAAAATAGTACAAAGACAACATATCAAATGTTGAAATTTCTCAGTGGACACCATGTCCTTGAGTTCTAAAAAGAATTTCTACTTTTGATTCGCCAGACCTCAGACAGTTTTTCACTTTGCCTCAGTCCATCATAAAAGAGCTCAGGCCCAGAGAAGGGGGCGGGGTTTCTGGATATTGTTTATATCTGGTTTTAACTTGCGTTTGTGGATGCAGTAATGAAGTGTTTTCACAGACGATGGTTTTCTGAAGTGTTGCTGAGCCCATACAGTGATTTCCACTACAGACACTTGCCTGCTTTTAATGCAGTGTCTCCTGAGGGCCTGAAGATCACAGGCATCCAGTGTCAGTTTTCAGCCTTGTCTCTCGCATACAGAGATTTCTCCAGATTCTCTGAATCTTTTAATGATATTATGGACCATAGATGATGTGATCCACAAATTCTTTGCAGTTTTACATTGAGGAACATTATTCTTAAATTGTTGCACTGTTTATTCACGCAGTCTTTCACAGAGCAGTGAGCCCCGCCCCATCTTTACTTCTGAGAGACTCCACCTCTCTGGGAGGCTTTTTATATATCCAATCATCTTACTGACCTGTTGCCAATTAACCTAATTTTTTTTAGCATTATACAACTTTTTCAGTCTTTTGTTGCCCCTGTCCCAACTTTTCTGAAACATGTTACTGACATCAAATTCAAAATGAGCAAATATTTTTCAAAAAACAATAAAACTTCTCAGTTTTAACATTTGATATGTTGTCTTTGTACTATTTTCAATGAAATATAAGGTTTACATGATTTGCAAATCTTCATGTTCTGTTTTTATTTATGTTTTACACAGTGTCACGACTTTTTTGGAATTGGAGTTGTACATAGTTAGGGTTACAGTGGTGGGCGAGTGCTCTGGTAACCGCAAGAGTTTGACTCCCTACTCACATCTGTATTGCGGTGCCTCACCAGATGGCAGTAGGTACTATTTTTATGATCATCATTGGTATTGACCCGTTTAATTTTAACATTACATCTATTTTGTTGAAGTCATCAACTATTCAATGATGGAGACTTGATTGTAAAACCATTCATACTAATTGCAGTCTTAAAACCATCTTCATGGTTTCCAAGTGGTACTATCCACAGTAATCTCATGTCCATGTGGGACCATCTTCAGCAGCAGCGTGTATTTTTCAGGTGATGAGAACTCCAACCAGAAGTAGGGCAACAGCATGGATCAGGCAGCTGTGGAGAGCAGAAGGGGTCAGGATCACTCGTATCTCAGGAGTAACACGTGTTGCTCAACAGAGAGAGAGGAAAGGAGGGAGGAGTAGAACACAGTTTCTTAGGTATGCTCATTGTCATTGTAATGGTTAAAGACAATGTACATTGTGTGCCGAGTGCAAGCAAGGACTCTCTAAGACTAATGATGACATGAGACCATTCAGTGCTAACTGGAGCTTGTTTATGTTCCTACTGGAACATCCAGACAGTAAGGCATTACAATAATCCAACCAGGAGGGAACAAAAGCATGAACTAGTTTTTCCGCGTCATGTAGTGACATTAAATTTCTTATCTTAGCAATATTTCTGAGATGAAAGAAAGCTATCCGGGTGATGTTATCAATGTGAGTTTCGAATGAAAGACTGGGGTTAATAATCACTCCGAGGTCTTTTACTGCTGCACGTGAAGAAACAGAAAGGCCATCCAGAGTTACTGTGGAATCAGAAAACTTACTTCTAGCTGCATGTGGTACGAGTACAAGTACTTCAGTCTTGTCAGAGTTAAGCAGAAGGAAGTTAATAAGCATCCAGTGTCTAATGTCCTTCACACATTCCTCAATTCTATTAAGCTGGTGTCTCTCATCAGGTTTTGCAGAGACATACAACTGTGTGTCATCAGCATAACAGTGGAAACTAATACCATGCTTATGAAAAATATCACTCAAAGATAACATATATAAAGAAAAAAGCAGTGGACCCAAGACAGAACCTTGTGGAACACCAAACTTTACCTCAGTACGTCTAGAAAAGTCACCATTTATATCAACATACTGATAGCGATCAGTTAAATAAGAGCTGAACCAGAAGCAGAGGGCCGTTCCCTTAACTCCCACAACATTTTCTAGTCTATCCAGGAGAATAGAACGACACCAGGTACTGAGAGAAAGAGAGAGAGAGATATAGAGAGAGTATCATCCATGAACCTGTTGATGCCCTATGCGAATTGACAACACAGTCTAATGAGTTATATGGTAACAGTACAGTAACCTCAGCCTTTTCATAACAGTCTCAGCAGCTTCTACAATCTAAAGAATCTAAACACTTTCTGCTTTTTGAAAATACCCATTTTACTATGCCATGTTACCCCATTAAAATATCGTTCTTTATTTTTACGAGTGACTGTGAGGATGGGAGTGAGTGTATTATGAAGTAAAATAAACTAAAAAATGGCAGATTTTCCCAGAAATCTGAAGCTCAGAGTGTGTTCTGCTTGTGTATCGGAACATCAGGGAAGTGTATAAATAATGTGTAAAGTTAAAGACAAAGCTGTTATTTGGAACATAGAGCTGGAGGTCAGATGAGTGCAGCATCTGTGTGTGACTTTATGAACACTGCTGTCTCGTAGTATGCTAATTAGCCTATTAGTGAGTTTCTGGAGGTGGCACGTTATCTGCGTGTTTCACGTCACACTGCATATCGTTTTATAATTAGTGAAAATCCTAATGAGCACTGTCCTAATGAACAGGAGCATTTATGTCACGCAGTGTTGAAAAAATAACCTTTATATCAGTTCAGTTGTGAGAATTATGACTGGAAAACATTTTCTGTAGGTGTGTGTGTGTGTGTGTGTGTGTGTGTGTGTGTGTGTGTGTGTGTGTGTGTGTGTGTGCATGGCTTTGAGAACAAAGTTGTACTCATGTTAATTATGTGTTACCTAGTAACAATAAACACACACACACACACACACACACACACTGAGAGGATTAGTGCAGATCTCAAGGAACAACAAACCCACAGTAGAGAGAGCGACAGATGAGGTGAGCTATCTGTTAAAACAATTTCATATTTAATGAAGGAATGAACACAAGACAATGCTAACTTAATTCATTATAACGTGTGTGTTAGAGAAACTCTCAGTGATGTGAATGGGTTGTTTTGGATTAAAGAATTCCTGCACATGAATTACAGCCAAGTCAGTTTATTTGTATCGCGCTTCTAACGACAGACACTGTCGCAAAGCAGCTTTACAGAAAATTAAAGGCTTTAAACATCTCATTATCTGTAGCCGCTTTATCCTGTTCTACAGGGTCGCAGGCGAGCTGGAGCCTATCCCAGCTGACTACGGGCGAAAGGCGGGGTACACCCTGGACAAGTCGCCAGGTCATCACAGGGCTGACACATAGACACAGACAACCATTCACACTCACATTCACACCTACGCTCAATTTAGAGTCACCAGTTAACCTAACCTGCATGTCTTTGGACTGTGGGGGAAACCGGAGCACCCGGAGGAAACCCACGCGGACACGGGGAGAACATGGCTTTAAACATATGAACAAATAAATTTATCCCTGATGATGAAGCCTGAGGTGACAGTGTTGAGGAAAAACACCCTCACATGACACAAGGAAGAAACCTTGTCTCAAAATGGAACCCATCCCCATCTGGGTGATAACAGGTAACGTGGTTATAAATAACTCACTTCTATAACTGTGTCCTATAGAGTCACAAAGTACAACTGCGTAACCAGGAAATTCATTATAGTTTAACAGGAAGTCTGTTTTGTTGAAGTTATAAACTGTTCACTGATGGAGACTTGAGTGTAAAACTGTTTATGACACCTGCAGTCCTAAAGTTATCATGGGGATTGGAGTCCCAAACCATCGGAGTAAAACTGTAGGAGTTCAGAACGTCTTCTTAGTGTGTCTTTAGACTGTCCATATGATCACTCATAAACGATGGAAGAATTGCATCAAGGAAAACCTGAAGGCATTTGGGTTCGACTTGACCTCATGGCACAATCATATGATCACCCATCAGTGATCTAGCTGGCAACCGCATCACAGAGAAGGATGATGTCATGGAATGCTGGAAAGTACATTTCAGTACTCTTTTCAACCAGCCAAGTAACATCGATCCATCAGATCTGGATGACATCCCTCAAGAGGAGACTGCATCCCAGCAGAGGTCTTGAAAGCTGGTGGCCCAAGTCTACACGCTGAACTACTCAGATTATTAACAGCTATCTGGGAACAGGAGCAGGTGCCCCAAGACTTTAAGAACGGCACCATCATTACCCTCTTCAAGAAGAACTGTAGATTCACTTGTGGTAACTACAGATGTATCACCCTTATGGCAATTACTGGGAAACTGTTTGCTCGGGTCATACTGAACAAAATTTGGCCAGGTGTGGAAAAGTTCTTGCCAGAAGCGCAATGTGCATTTAGAGGAGGTAGATCAATGAATGACATGATGTTTGCCCTTCATCAGCTTATTGAGAAGTGTCATGAACAGCATCAAGAGCTGCACATCATATTTGTGCCAAGAAGTTTACATACCTTGGTGGGGTTATGCCAGAAGATGCTTCGTTAGACTCAGAGGTCAAACACAGAATCCCCCGTGGTGCAGCTGCATTCAAGTCCCTAAGCTCAAGTGTATGGAATCGGGAAGGACTTACCCTGTCTACTTAGCTCATTGTCTATAAAACTATTGTCCTACCATCCTTGCTGTATGGCACTGAGACTTGGCCAACTCTCTCACACCATCTCAAAAGTCTGGAAGCATTCCATCAGCGTTCTCTACACCAGATAATTAAAATCAGATGGTGGCACAAGAAGACAAACATAGAAGTGCTCAATAGAGCAAAGACCTCCACCATTGAGACCATGATTCACAGCAATCGACTCCAGTGGCTGGGACATGTATGTTGTATGGAGTACAATTGCATCCCCAAACAATTCCTATTTGGCAAGATGGCAGAAGGCAAGAGAAGCAGAAGTTGCCCAAGGAAACGATGGAAGGATTGCATCAAGAAAGACCTGAAGGCATTTGGGTTCAACTTGACCTCATGGCACAACCTCACCACAGACAGGGATGCCTGGTGCAATCAGACAAAAAGAGGCTGTGTCCACGCTGAGGAACAGCTTGAACTTAGATCTCAAAGGTGCCATCAAAGACATCAACTGAGAGACTCCGCTCATCATTTGTGACACGGACCAGAGAGAGAGAGAGAGAGAGAGAGAGAGAGAGATGGGGCCATCCTCCACAGGAGCGATGGGATGAGACTCCAGCTAGAAGTAGGGCATCAGGATGGATCAGGCAGGTCCGAGGAGCAGGAGAGGTTCAGCATCTTGCTGGTGTCTCAGGATTGACAAGTCTCTCGACAGAGAGAGAGAGAGAGAGAGAGAGAGAGAGAAACACAGGTTGCTAGATTTGTCCAGTGTCAATTAATGAGTAAGAACAGTATACATTTTGTGCTGAGTGCAGGGTCTCTGGCAAAACTAACTATGACAGCATAGCTAAAAGGGGAGAGCCAGAAGGTAACACAGTCATGAGGGAGCCCCGGGACATAAAGCAGCAGCCACTACACCGTCAACACACTCGAGTGAATGAGTGAGAGTGGGAGGGTGATATTATCCAAGGCAAGGCAAGTTTATTTCTATAGCGCATTTCATACACAGTGGCAGTTCAATGTGCTTTACAGAGGTAAAGGCAAAACAGTAAACAATAGAAAATAAAATTACATAAAATAAAGGGGGAAGAAGAGAGAAAAAAATAATAAGAATTAAACAATAGTAGAAATAAAATAATAAAATGAAGTAAAAGTTCAGTAAAAACAGCAGAATAAAATACAATAAAAGTTAAATAAAGTTTAAAACATGCAGAGACTGTAAAAGTTAAGTAAAGTTTAAAACGTAAAGATGATTATATTTATCAGTTAGCAGAAAGCATCTGAGAACAGCTTGGTCTTTAGTCTAGATTTGAAGCTGCCAACAGCAGGAGCATTTTTAATGTCCTCTGGCAGTTGGTTCCATAGCTGCACTGCATAGGAGCTAAAAGCTGCTTCACCACACTTTGTTTTAACAACAGGTTTTAATAGTAAATTTTGCTGCTGCGATCTGGTAGATCTGATTGGGTTAGGCCGCTGCAACATATCAGAGAGGTAATTGGGCCCTGTACCATTTAGAGATTTGTACACCAGCAACAATGCTTTAAAGTCAATTCTGTAGCTTACTGGAAGCCAGTGAAGGGACCTTAGAATTGGAGTAATGTGCTCTGTCCTTTTTGTTCGTGTGAGAACCCTCGCCGCTGCATTTTGAATCACCTGAAGTCGTTTGATGGTCTTTTTTGGCAGGCCTGTGAAAAGGCCATTGCAGTAATCAACCCTACTAGAGATGAAGGCATGTATTAGTTTTTCCAGATCATTTTTTGACATAAGTCCTTTTAGTTTGGAAATGTTTTTTAGGTGATAAAATGCCGATTTAGTGATTGCTTTCATGTGACTGTCAAAGTTTAGCTCGCTGTCAATGAAAACACCAAGATTTTTAACCATTTCTTTTGTTTTAATCCCCTTTGTGTCAAGAATAGTGGTAATCCTGAGTCTTTCATCTTTTTTCCCAAATAGAATTACTTCTGTTTTATCTGTGTTCAGCTGGAGAAAATTTTGTGACATCCAGTTGTTGATTTGGTCGATACACTGGTAGAGACATTCAAGGGGGGCATAATCATTAGGTGATAGAGCAAAATAAATTTGGGTGTCATCTGCATAGCAGTGATACAAAATTGAGTTGTTCTTGATAATTTGTCCAAGTGGGAGCATATAAAGGTTGAATAGTAATGGTCCAAGGATCGACCCCTGGGGGACACCATAGGTCAAGGACATTGATGTTGAGGTACAATTTCCCATGGTAACAAAGAAGCTTCTATCTTTTAAGTATGATTTTAACCAATTGATAACTTTACCAGTCAACCCAACCCAGTGTTCAAGTCGATATAGCAGTATGTTGTGATCAACAGTATCAAAAGCTGCACTGAGGTCCAGTAACACCAGGACCGATGTTTTGCCTGCATCAGTATTAAAACGTATGTCATTTATAACTTTAATCAGCGCTGTTTCAGTGCTGTGATTGGCATGAAATCCTGACTGAAAGTTATCAAAACAGCTGTTTGATATCAAGAAGGCAGTTAATTGATTGAAGACAATTTTTTCAAGGATTTTCCCGATGAATGGTAGATTTGATATTGGCCTGTAGTTGTTCAGTACTGAAGCATCCAGATTATTCTTTTTAAGTAGGGGCTTTACAACAGCTTTTTTTCAGGGACACAGGAACAGTCCCAGTCTCTAGGGATGTATTTATGAACTGAAGCACATCTGTAATTATGAGGTGAAGAACAGACTTAAAGTTGGTGGGCAGAATGTCCAATTCAGATGTTGAGGAACTGAGATTTTGTACAGTTTTTTCAAGAGTCTCGTAATCAATCAAACAAAATTCTGACATTGTGTTGAAATTGTCTGTCTGTGTCATTGGTGATTGCAGCTTTTCAGTTATTTGCAACTGAGATATATTATGAGCAATATTCTGCTGTATTTTATCAATTTTACCTTTGAAGAAGGATGCAAACTCATTGCATTTATTAACTGAGAGAAGTTCAGGTGCTAATTGTGGTGGGGGATTAGTTAGCTTCTCTACTGTTGAAAATAGCACACGGGCATTGTTCATATTCCTGTTGATGATGTTGGAGAAGAAAGACTGTCTTGCTTTACCAATTTCATAATTATATTTACAAAGCATCTCTTTATGGATTTGATAATGGATGTGAAGTTTAGATTTGCGCCATTTTCTTTCAGTCTTCCTACATTCTCTCTTTAGCAGTTTAACAGCTGGGTGTTGCTTCCATGGTGCTTTCTGCTTGTCATTGACTCTTTTGATTTTGAATGGAGCAATATCATCCATAATTTGGGTCATATTTAAATTAAAAATTTCCAGTAAGTCGTCTACATTTTGGTTGAGATCCGAGAGAGAGCTTGCTCAAAGAGAACACGTGTTGTCGTTTATGACTCTCCTACCCATAGTCGTTGAGCTGTTCTGAATGTGAGGGGACATAGAAACATCAGAGAAAACACAGAAATGATCAGATAAGGCCAGATCAACAACAGTATTAGAATCCATACATCCCAGTTTACCAGAACACTCTGTCTGAGGATCCTCCAGATCTACACCTTTATCTCATAAACACTATTAACAATAGGCTTGACTAAACAGATCTGTTTTCAGCCGAGACTTAAACACTGAGACTGTGTCTGATTCCCGAACACTACTTGGAAGGCTGTTCCATAACTGTGGGGCTTTGTAAAAGAAGGCTCCGCCCCCTGATGTAGCCTTCACTATATGAGGTACCAACAAATAGCCTGCACCATTTGATCAAAGTAGGTGTGGCGGGTCATAGAGGACCAGAAATTCGCTCAGGTACTGTGGTGCAAGACCATAGGGTGTACTTATTTTTTCCCACCTGGTTTGTGAATGTTGCTTTACTTCTTGAGAAAAATAAATGACTACATATTGAAATCTGTTGTTTTGTTGTTGTTACCTGAGGTTATTCATTTGTTTATAGAAGTTGGTGATGACTGCACACTCGTTATTTAGGCCCTGATAAATAAAAACACAGAATTGAAGGAGGGTGTACTTTCTTTCATGCAGGTATCTAATCAGCCAATTAAGTGACAGCAGCACAATGCATAAAATCATGGTCAAGAGCTTCAGTTAATGTTCACATCAGACTGGAGATAAAATCTCAGCTCTGTGACTTTCACTGTGGTATGGGTGTTGGTTTGAGCCAGATGAGTATGAGGTTTGAGTATTTCAGAAGCTGCTGATCTCCTCCTGGGGTTTTCACACACAACAGTCTCTAGAGTTTATACAGAATGGTGCAGAAAACAAAAAACACTGAGTGACTGAGCGACAGTTCTGTGGGTGGAAACAAACGCCTTGTTGATAAGAGAGGGTCAGAGGGAAATGGACAGATTGGTTTAAGCTTTTTTGCCAGGAAGGATATAGTAACTCATATAATCACTCTTTACAACCGCGGTGAGCAGAGAAGCATCTCAGCATGCAACAGCAGAAGAACACATTGGGTTCCACTCCTGCAGCCAAGAACAGCGATCTGAAGCGATCATGGGCACTGACTCACTCACACTGACCCAGATGAAGATGAGATGAAGATGAGATGAGATGCTTTTCTGCTTACCACAGTTGTAAAGAGTGATTATATGTATCACTATGTAACACTTCATTATAATGTAAAATAAAAAAATTGATGAAAATGCAGTAATATCATAAAAGTTTAAAAGAAACAACTAAAACATTACAAAAAAAAGCATGAATTAGTTGTACAATTAAAAAGCTTTTATGTTCTAAAAATGTATTTTGTGTTCAAAATTTTCAGTTTGTTATCTAATGGACATTTTGCTGTTGTTATTGTTGTTGTTGCTTATTTTACCTTATTTTCCGTTGTATATCTATAGTTCAGCATTAATGCAGTGTTACTCAAACCCCAATGGCTTTTCAGTTCCTCAGCTGTAGCTGTTCTGTAAATAACTAAAACCCAGAGCCTTCAGATTTCACACATTTACATGCTTCCTGTTTTTTTCCCCCTGGGGATTCCAGAAATAAGATTTCTTTTCAAAGACCGTGTCCCAGGTGGTGATGAGATCGAAAAGTTTAATTATAGTGAAAAACCTTTACAGGATGTGTTGTCCTGGACATGAAGACACTGCATCAGAGTGAAGAGTTTAAAGAAGAGTGTTTTCATGTCTTACATGTTTGTTTGTCCAGATGAATGTATTAATAAATCAACACACCAAAATCTTTAAGTGCAGCTTTTTGTTTGAAATCAGGAAACATCTTTATTTCATGAAGATTTGGTGCCAAACTTCTACTTCTGTTTGTCAGAATTTTGGATTCAGTTTTTTATCTCCATAGCTGTCTCCATTTTCCATAACTGTGCTGCTGAAATTATAATCATAGTTGTGTGTCATTAGCATGGAAATAAGCCAATCATAATCATGGGTGTGATTTACACTCGAAGAGAACATTAAGGAACACTTTCCTTTTTTTTTCCTCTCTGAAAAAGCTCCACTTATGGTAATAACCTATTTTCAATAGTGTCAAATTTTGTAGTCAAGTCCAACAGAACCGAACCAGAAAATCCACAATCTGAGCAGCCGTTACATTAATGATTCATTGTTGTTGTTGTTGTTGTTGTTTGTCTCCTCAGGGAGGTCATGGAGTTGAGTGAGGGACAAGAGAGAGATGACCAGGAAGCCTTGAAGAGTAAAAGCCCTGCATCCTTCATGTCCGATCTGAAGAAATTAAGCCCGAGAGTGAGCACCAGCAGCAGCGCTCGCTTCGGCGCTCTCAGCCATCACTCGTTTTTCTCCAGACACAACCCTCACCCTAACAGAGTCAGACACATCTCTGGTAAGCTTCAGTTTACTCATCAACTGCCCCTTCAAGTCCCCTTAATCCTGTTTACTCCAGACTCGGTTAAAATGGACGCCTAAAGGCAACTGTTAAAGGCTAAAGGGTAGAAGTTGAAGAACAGATGTTAAAAGTGAAGAGTTGGTGTCCAGATCTCACCTCAGGAAGATGAATTTTAGTAAGTTGACAAAATGACAAACAAAAACAACCCATTAATGGCTGCGCTTTGACCTCCAGAGGAGCAGAGACCCGTACGGGGGATACTGTACATGGAGGAGCAGCGAGTGCAGGTGGAGCAGTGGTGATGTAGAACTCGAGTCTGGTCTCAGGACCACTTTTTGAAGGTCTCTGTCTCGTCTCGGAATCGCACGCATTTTTTCTCAGTCTCGTCTCGGTCTCAGATGTAGAGGACTCTGTATTTTATTTCAAGACCAGTCGAGACCACAGCTGTGTGGATTTCACTAAACTGCCTGTGCATTGTCTGATTTATTTGTGAACATCGTTACTGTGATTGGATGTGAACTTTCCTGCTTCAAATGAAACCAATAACATGACTCGGTGCTAATTTGAAATTTTACTTCCTGTTAACAGCAGTCACCCCTCCCCCACCCCCTTCACACGCACTGGTCTGGTCCTGGTCTTGACCCGATCTCACCCTGCCTTGGCCTCAGTCTTGGTCTCGATACACTCTGGTCTCGGTCTTGACTTGGGCTCAGTTTAGGTGGTCTTGACTCCAACACTATGGAGCAGGTTGTATAGTCAGGAGAAAGATGTGTTCCTCTCACGTTACAGAGATGAAGTGCTGAGGATCTTCTGCTTGGCGTGAAGTGAAGTTCAGCATGGAAACAAAAGTCACACCAGGTTTCTACCCGGGTGTTGGGATTCTGTAGCAGAGATGAGTTCCACTTATGTTTCCTCTCCACTGTTGGGGATTAAAGTGTGTGTGTGTGTGTGTGTGTGTGTGTGTGTGTGTGTGTGTGTGTGTGTGTGTGTGTGTGTGTTCGTATCCTAAGTGCCCAAGTGTCCCAGAATGTGTTAGCATGCCTTACATTGGGCTAGTCTGTGTGTTTCTTTGTGTTAAATATCACACACACACACACACTGTTGTAGAAACCGGTCTGTTTTGGTTTAACAGGTGCTGACACAATGGATTTGTTGTTCTATGAATACACATACTCTGTGTGTGTGTGTGTGTGTGTGTGTGTGTGTGTGTGTGTGTGTGTGAGAGATACCAGCTGACCTTATTACACAAGTTTAAAAAGTGTGTTCATGTTACAGCAGTTGTCAGCTTCAGTTCAGTGTGTGACCTTTAAAAACATTATTCTCACAGCTAACACACACACACACACACACACACACAGAAGAAAGGAAGAAAGAAAAGTTTAAAAATTCAAGAAAAAGAAATATAAACTAAAAATACATAGAATATATAAAATCAATAATAAAGAAAAGTGTGTGTGTGTGTGTGTGTGTGTGTGTGTGTGAGAGAGAGCGAGAGAGAGAGCGAGAGATCTCAGTGTAATGTCACCTGATGTGTTTATAATCCCGGCTGCAGGTCTGAATGGAAGTCCGGTGTGTATTGTGAATGATGATTGGTACAGTAACACTCCCCTCTTCCCACATCCACTGATCAGGGGTCCAGTGTCCTCCGGAGCGAAACACACACCCACCTCGCTACCATATAACATCACCTACACCCGAGCTGACGGGGCCAAGCAGGGAGAAGGTGAGAGATGAACACCTCCATTAAAGCACTGATGCAGTGTTTATTTACTCTAACAGCAGGTCTGTACTGTATTAACACACTTGTCTAATACACTATTGTTTCTATAGTAACAGCTCGTTCACATGGACGTGTACGGATGGCGGACGCTCCACTACAGTCAACAGATTAAACACATGTTCTGTACTGTAATGAGATGCTTATTTAACATTTATGGAAGGAGTCTCCAGCGTCAGCAATCAATTAAACTGTGGTGTAAGAGGAATAAAACATTCAGGGATGTGCTGTTTTAGGAAAATAATCAACTTATTAACGGGAACTCTATTTCATCACACCACAGACCACACCAGTATTTATTATTTACACACTGAATTCTACTCATTTGTACACAACGATAAATAAAAACACTTCTCCGCACTGATCTTTCCAGACTTCACTGTTTATCCTCTATTTTATTCACCTTCTCTAAATCTGTGGATGATGCCATCAACACGGCCCTCCATTTTATTCTCCAGCACCTGGATTCCCCAGGAACCTATGCCAGGATCCTGTGTGTGGACTTCAGCTCTGCGTTCAATACCATCATTCCAGCTCTGCTACAGGACAAGCTGTCCCAGCTAAATGTGCCTGACCCCACCTGCAGGTGGATCACTGATTTCCTGACGGACAGGAAGCAGCAAGTGAGGTTGGGGAAGCATGTCTCCAACACTCAGACAATCAGCACCGGATTCCCCCAAGGCTGCGTTCTTTCTCTTCTGCTTTTCTCCCTGTATACAAACAGGGAAGTCGAAGGGAACTCCCGCACTAGTCGAAGGGAACTCATCCCAAAGTGCATAGAAACATATGTTTCTACGCACTTTGGGATGAGTTCCCTTCGACTAGTGCGGGAGTATGAGAGGACTTCCAGAAAACTGGCAGACATCTTAGCCAGAGAGGATCGTTCATTTTTGTCAACCTGGAATGACCATCACTGAACAGAGATAGACAGAACTGAGGATGCCTTTCGGACGAGAGGCGAAACGTCTTCAAGACTTTTCAAGCAAGTCCAGTTGCTCTCTTCTACCAACCACAGATTGCACTGAATACAAGCAGGGACTCCGGCAACTAACTATGACAGCATAAGTAAAAGGGGAGAGCCAGAAGGTAACACAGGCATGAGGGGCCCCGGGACATAAAGCAGCAGCCACTACACCGTCAACAAACTCGAGTGAGCGAGCGAGTGGGGACTGACAGCATCCATACATCCCAGTTTACCAAAACACTCTGTCTGAGGATCCTCCAGATCTACACCTTTACCTCATAAACACCATTAACACAAGGCTTGACTAAACAGATATGTTTTCAGCCGAGACTTAAACGCTGGGACTGTGTCTGATTCCCGAACATTACTTGGAAGGCTGTTCCATAACTGTGGGGCTTTGTAAGAAAAGGCTCCGCCCCCTGATGTAGCCTTCACTATACGAGGTACCAGCAGATAGCCTGCACCTTTTGATCTAAGTAGGCGTGGCGGGTCATAGAGGACCAGAAGTTCACTCAGGTACTGTGGTGTGAGACCATTCAGTGCTTTAAAGGTCAATAGTAGTACTTTATAAATCAATATGAAATTTGATTGGGAGCCAATGTAGTGTGGATAAGACAGGCGTGATGTGGTCATATTTTCTAGTTCTAGTAAGGACTCTTGCTGCGGCATTTTGAACTAACTGGAGCTTGTTTATGCACTTATTGGAACATCCAGACAGTAAGGCATTACAATAATCCAACCTGGAGGTAACGAAAGCATGGACTAGTTTTTCTGCATCATGCAATGACATTAAATTTCTTATCTTAGCAATATTTCTGAGATGAAAGAAAGCTATCCGGGTGATGTTATCAATGTGAGTTTCGAATGAAAGACTGGGGTCAATAATCACTCCGAGGTCTTTTACTGCTGCACGTGAAGAAACAGAAAGGCCATCCAGAGTTACTGTGTAATCAGAAAACTTACTTCTAGCTGCATGTGGTCCAAGTACAAGTACTTCAGTCTTGTCAGAGTTAAGCAGAAGGAAGTTAATAAGCATCCAGTGTCTAATGTCCTTAACACATTCCTCAATTCTATAAAGCTGGTGTCTCTCATCAGGTTTTGCAGAAACATACAACTGTGTGTCATCAGCATAACAGTGGAAACTAATACAATGTTTACTAATAATATCACCCAGAGGGAACATATATAGAGAAAAAAACAGTGGACCCAAGACAGAACCTTGTGGAACACCAAACTTTACCTCAGTACGTCTAGAAACATCACCATTTACATCAACATACTGATAACGATCAGTTAGATAAGACCTGAGCCAGGAGAGGGCCATTCCCTTAACTCCCACAACATTTTCTAGTCTATCCAGAAGAATGGAATGATCAATGGTATCAAATGCTGCACTAAGGTCAAGCAACACAAGTAGCGAGACACAGCCCTGATCAGACGCCAACAGTAGGTCATTTATTACTTTAACCAGAGCTGTCTCTGTGCTATGATGAGGTCTAAATCCTGACTGATACATTTGAGCATAACTGCTGTGCTACAGCTTTTTCAAGGATCTTGGAGATAAAGGGGAGGTTTGATATTGGCCGATAATTGGACAGCTGACAGGGATCAAGGTCAGGTTTTTTAATCAGGGGTTTGATAACTGCTAGTTTAAAGGATTTGGGTACATAGCCAATCGTAAGAGAAGAATTTATTATTTTTAGAAGCGGTTCAATTACTTCAGGTATTATCTATTTGAATAGACGTGTAGGTAAGGGATCTAGTACGCAAGTTGAGGCTTTTGATGCCGAGATTAATGAAAGTAATTCAGTTTCTCTAAGGGGAGTAAAACATTCTAATTGCCGATCTGATACAGTTATATTGTTAACGACAGGGTCACTTACATTGTCTGACCTTAAATTAGTAGTTTGAATTTTTTGTCGGATATTCTCAATTTTGTCATTAAAAAATTCATGAAGTCGTTGCTACTACATACTGCAGGTGTGCATGTGTCTATAGTGGACTTATTCCTGGTTAATTTTGCTACAGTATTAAATAGGAATCTAGGATTATTTTTGTTATCTTCTATTAGGGAGGAGAGATATGTTGATCTCGCAGCACTAAGAGCTTTTCTATACTTCGGGAAGCTCTCTTTCCACGCTAATCTGAACGCTACCAATTTTGTTTGATGCCATTTAAGTTCCAGTTTTCGAGTGGCCTGTTTTAATGTGCGAGTGTCATCATTATACCAGGGTGCTAATTTTTTTGTCTCTGACCATTTTCCTTTTAAGAGGAGCTACATTATTTAAAGTCTGGTGGAATGTTGACTCTAAGCATTCAGTTGCCTGATCAAGTTCTGCAGGGGCTGACAGTGACCCAATCAAAGTTGATAACTCTGGGAGATCATTGATAAAACTCCTATGACATTCTGATTAATCCCGACTGAATCTAAAATGGACACAAACACTGTTTTCAAAGGGTCTTCTGGGTTATCGAAGTGAATATTAAAATCTCCGACAACTAAAGCTTTGTCTAAGGAAATAACCAGAGGAGGATCAAAACGAAGCTGTAAAACAGAGTAGCTTGTGACATTTAAATTTAACATAAACAACAGCATAATAATAAAACATTTACTCATTAACAGATTGATGAGGTCATTCTAGGGGGTGTGGTTAAATGAATTGCTTGTCTTCTTCTCGTCCACAGCTCTGATTTCTGAAGCATGGCGAGAGGAACTGAAGGACCTGGCAACCAAAGTCAATCTTTCAGCTGCAGCTCCCAGCAAACACAAGGTAGAGGAACAGACATGACTTTAACGAGTGCATGAATTCAGTCTGTATTATCTCATTCTCATCTCATTATCTGTAGCCGCTTTATCCTGTCCTACAGGGTCGCAGGCGAGCTGGAGCCTATCCCAGCTGACTACGGGTGAAAGGTGGGGTACACCCTGGACAAGTCGCCAGGTCATCACAGGGCTGACACATAGACACAGACAACCATTCACACTCACATTCACACCTACGCTCAATTTAGAGTCACCAGTTAACCTAACCTGCATGTCTTTGGACTGTGGGGGAAACCGGAGCACCCGGAGGAAACCCACGCGGACACGGGGAGAACATGCAAACTCTGCACAGAAAGGCCCTCGCCGGCCACGGGGCTCGAACCCGGACCTTCTTGCTGTGAGGCGACAGCGCTAACCACTACACCACCGTGCCGCCCCAGTCTGTATTAATTGTCTGAAAAATAAATGAAGTAAAGCGGAGTACATTCACCAGAGTACACTTTATTAGGAACAGCCCGACATCCACCTGCTGTTTGATGCAGTTCTCGAATCAGTCAATCCCTCGACAGCATTGCATCAGTTAATGTTCAGTTAATGTTCACAATGTTCAAACATCAGAATGGGAAACACTGTGATCTCACAGTGTGACTTTCTTTCACTGTGGTATGGGTGTTGGTTTGAGCCAGATGAGTGTGAGGTTTGAGTATTTCAGAAACTGCTGATCTCCTCCTGGGGTTTTCACACACAACAGTCTCTAGAGTTTACACAGAATGGTGCAGAAAACAAAAAACACTGAGTGAGTGAGCGACAGTTCTGTGGGTGGAAACAAACGCCTTGTTGATAAGAGAGGGTCAGAGGGAAATGGACAGATTGGGTCGAGCTTTTTTTGCCAGGAAGGATATAGTAACTCATATAATCACTCTTTACAACCGTGGTGAGCAGAAAAGCATCTCAGCATGCAACAGCAGAACAGAAGAACACACTGGGTTCCACTCCTACAGCCAAGAACAGGGATCTTAGAACCAACAACAAGTTCCTATTAAAGTGGTCAGAGAGTAAGTATTTGTAAGTCCCAGACAATGACATGGAGGCAACAAAACAGGAAAATAAAAACAGCTCCAAATTCTTATAATTTTAATGTCATTTTGTGGGAAGATATGAAGGAAAAAAATAACTGCCAGAATGGAATAAATGGATTCAGTCAAAATTCCTTCTGGAGCAGATGGGATTGGGATTAAAAAAAAAAAAAATCCATCACACACCTCAGTATTAATGTTTATCCAGTCAGGTACATGGAGAGAGATGAAAGAATCTGAAGAAGGCACGTTACCATGCAGGAGAACTGATTCTCTGAAAATACTGATGGTAATGAAGTGGAATATTTTGCTCCACTGCTGTAACCTGTCATGATTTCAAGATTAATATTCCAGAGTCTCTAAGGTGCCTTGTTGTTATTATTGTTGTTGTTTTTTTTCCTTTTTATTTTGGATGGCTGGTCCACTTAGCCAAAATCATGAACTTCTCAAACATCAATCTCTGTTCTGCATGGCCTCCTCAGAAACAGAAGAGACAGGAAATGATGTTGAGGTCAATAATAACATGGTGATGTCAAACTGGTAATGGGGTTTTGGGCGTACATCATCACTCAAGGGTCTCAACAGGAGCTTAAATGCTATACATTTATTTCTACTGAAGAATCCATGGACATCCTGGGATGACCAACTTGTGGAGGTTGGAGGTTGATTTGTTCCTTCACGCTTCCCAAGCTGTTCTACTTCCACCATCTAGAGTACTATAAAGGCACAGGAATGGCAGTCGAATAGCTTCTGAAATGGAATCTTGCGATGGTGGTACCTTCTGGTCTACCTGGAGCTCATCCTTCCTGAGGACACCTCAAGAACCCGGTTGTTTTTTGGAGACTCCCATTGGGTCCAGTTGGAAATAACAAACCCAAGCAAGGTACTCAGCCATATTCCCATTGATGGAGTGTGGTATCCATGGCTATGGCTTGTCTGAACATCATGAAGCATCATTACATGTCTGTATAGCTTTATTCAACCTGCAGCAGAAGATTAATTAGGGTGAAATTGAGTCACCTTTGGTAGATGGGCTACAAAAACTGGCTGATCAAATGAGGTCTGATTGCTGTTATCTTTTGCAAGGTGAAGGACAACCATGAGCTGGTTCAACCCACCCCCCACTCTATCCACTAAAACGCTTCCTGAATCATGAGCGAGATCTTCAGACGAGAGCAGACAGTCAGTGACTCTTTCTTCTTTGTGGCTATCTCTGTCTAGCTGTCTTGCTTCTTATTTTTCGAGATTCAATCACAGTTTGACACACTTCCTTCCAGCCGACCTTAATGGGAAAAATCTTCTTCTGGTCCAGAGACTTGGGCCGCTGCCCTAATCGGTCCAACTAGAAAACGTGACTTTTTTTGAGTGCTTCATGATCACAAAAGTAATCATACAACTTACATAATAATGATTTCAGAGGTGACTCCCTCTGCAGGGGGCACTGGCCCCCCCTGCCCCCCCGGCCCCTTCCCAGAACTTCGAGAGTCACATCAGTACAGAAACATTACAGTATTGCACAGCTGAGTGCTCTGACTCCTGGGGGTCTGTTTCCCTGTGATTCCTCAGTTTCAGATGAATGTGTGTTTGTGTAGATCATCAAAGAGGAGGAGCCGATACGCAGGAAGACCCAGTACTCATCTGAAACGGGTCGAATCATTCCTCCAACATCCTGGAGAACCAAATGCCGTGACTTCCACACTGCAAACGCACGTCCAGGAACTTACAGACCTCAGGCTTCACATATACAACCAGGAACCATCAGCCTGGAGGGGCAGGAACTCAGGGTAACATCCCAGACCTACACACACCTCAACACACACGAACACGCCCGGACAGACCTGAACACACTCGAACACACCTGCACACACCTGCACATACCTAAACACACTCCCACACACCTGAGCACAATTGCACATACCTGAACACACCTGAACATACCTGAGAACACACTCAAACACACCTGAACATACCTGAACATACCTGAGAACACACTCAAACGCACCTGAACATACCTGAACATACCTGAGAACACACTCAAACACACCTGAACATACCTGAACATACCTGAGAACACACTCAAACACACCTGAACACACCTGAGAATACACTCACACACCTGAACATACCTGAACATACCTGAGAACACACTCAAACGCACCTGAACATACCTGAACATACCTGAGAACACACTCAAACGCACCTGAACACACCTGAACATACCTGAGAACACACTCAAACACACCTGAACATACCTGAGAACACACTCAAACACACCTGAACATACCTGAGAACACACTCAAACACACCTGAACATACCTGAGAACACACTCAAACACACCTGAACATACCTGAGAACACACTCAAACACACCTGAACATACCTGAGAACACACTCAAACGCACCTGAACATACCTGAACATACCTGAGAACACACTCAAACGCACCTGAACACACCTGAACATACCTGAGAACACACTCAAACACACCTGAACATACCTGAGAACACACTCAAACACACCTGAACATACCTGAGAACACACTCAAACACACCTGAACATACCTGAGAACACACTCAAACACACCTGAACACACCTGAGAACACACTCAAACACACCTGAACATACCTGAGAACACACTCAAACGCACCTGAACATACCTGAACATACCTGAGAACACACTCAAACGCACCTGAACACACCTGAACATACCTGAGAACACACTCAAACACACCTGAACATACCTGAGAACACACTCAAACACACCTGAACATACCTGAGAACACACTCAAACACACCTGAACATACCTGAGAACACACTCAAACACACCTGAACATACCTGAGAACACACTCAAACACACCTGAACATGCCTGAACATACCTGAGAACACACTCAAACACACCTGAGAACACACTCAAACACACCTGAACACACCTGAACATACCTGAGAACACACTCAAACATACCTGAACACACCTGAGAACACACTCAAACACACCTGAACATACCTGAGAACACACTCAAACACACCTGAACACACCTGAGAACACACTCAAACACACCTGAACATACCTGAGAACACACTCAAACACACCTGAACACACCTGAACATACCTGAGAACACACTCAAACACACCTGAACACACCTGAACATACCTGAGAACACACTCAAACACACCTGAACACACCTGAACATACCTGAGAACACACTCAAACGCACCTGAACATACCTGAGAACACACTCAAACACACCTGAACACACCTGAACATACCTGAGAACACACTCAAACACACCTGAACACACCTGAACATACCTGAGAACACACTCAAACACACCTGAACACACTCAAACACACCTGAACACACCTGAACATACCTGAGAACACACTCAAACGCACCTAAACATACCTGAACATACCTGAGAACACACTCAAGCACACCTGAACACACCTGAACATACCTGAGAACACACTCAAACGTACCTGAACACACCTGAACATACCTGAGAACACACTCAAACAGACCTAAACACACCTGAACATACCTGAGAACACACTCAAACAGACCTAAACATACCTGAACATACCTGAGAACACACTCAAACACACCTGAACACACCTGAGAACACACTCAAGCACACCTGAACACACCTGAATATACCTGAGAACACACTCAAACACACCTGAACACACCTGAACATACCTGAGAACACACTCAAACACACCTGAACACACCTGAGAACACACTCAAACACACCTGAACATACCTGAGAACACACTCAAACACACCTGAACACACCTGAGAACACACTCAAACACACCTGAACATACCTGAGAACACACTCAAACACACCTGAACACACCTGAACATACCTGAGAACACACTCAAACACACCTGAACACACCTGAACATACCTGAGAACACACTCAAACACACCTGAACACACCTGAACATACCTGAGAACACACTCAAACGCACCTGAACATACCTGAGAACACACTCAAACACACCTGAACACACCTGAACATACCTGAGAACACACTCAAACACACCTGAACACACTCAAACACACCTGAACACACTCAAACACACCTGAACACACCTGAACATACCTGAGAACACACTCAAACGCACCTAAACATACCTGAACATACCTGAGAACACACTCAAGCACACCTGAACACACCTGAACATACCTGAGAACACACTCAAACGTACCTGAACACACCTGAACATACCTGAGAACACACTCAAACAGACCTAAACACACCTGAACATACCTGAGAACACACTCAAACAGACCTAAACATACCTGAACATACCTGAGAACACACTCAAACACACCTGAACACACCTGAGAACACACTCAAGCACACCTGAACACACCTGAATATACCTGAGAACACACTCAAACACACTTGAACACAACTGTGAACACCTCCACACACCAGCACACACCTGAACACACCCAAAACACACACTGGAACACACCCGAATACACCAAAATACATCTGAACAATCCTGAACCTGATGATTTCTGCACACACCTGGTAAACATTTGTTCAGTTTTTCTTTTCATCACTGTATTTCTGACCAGTGAATGAAAGAGTTTTAGAACATTTTCATCCCTACACACACCTCCGGCAGGTTTTTTTTTCTTTTTGTTTTTTTAAGTAATGTGCAATATGAAACCACATCTGATTTTCAATCAAAGAATGAACTATTAGTCATGAAACAGTCTTAATTAAGTACCTGAACTGATGACCCTGAACAATTTTGATGGCTTCACATTAATATAATTAAATCTGGAAAATAATTTTGAGGTAATGTCAAAACTTTAAGCACAAAATATTAACTGACTGTGACTTTAAAACATATTCTCATCTCATCTCATTATCTGTAGCTGCTTTATCCTGTTCTACAGGGTCGCAGGCAAGCTGGATCCTATCCCAGCTGACTACGGGTGAAAGGCGGGGTTCACCCTGGACAAGTCGCCAGGTCATCACAGGGCTGACACATAGACACAGACAACCATTCACACTCACATTCACACCTACGCTCAATTTAGAGTCACCAGTTAACCTAACCTGCATGTCTTTGGACTGTGGGGGAAACCGGAGCACCCGGAGGAAACCCACGCGGACACGGGGAGAACATGCAAACTCCGCACAGAAAGGCCCTCGCCGGCCACGGGGCTCGAACCCAGGACCTTCTTGCTGTGAGGCGACAGCGCTAACCACTACACCACCGTGCCGCCCCTAAAACATATTCTAAACAAAATAAATAAAAATATCTAAAACAGATGAAAATGCAATCCTCCTACGACTTACAGCACTACAACCTCCACAAACTGAAATCCACAAAGTCCAAGATTGGCATAAATCTGAAAGAAAGAATGTCCAGGGATATAATACTGTCTAATTCTTTACTGATAATTACACATTTTATCTGCTTTTCTTCTTTTGATCACATCTAACAGCATTTGTGTGTCACTGAGCTTTTATTTCCACGTCACATCTAATCACAATTCAATTACGCTCGTCTAAAAAAAGAAATAACAAGCACTCCACAATGTTAAAATGTTACAGCTGACATTGTTTTTATTGATTTGTTGCAGCCATGTTATCTTAAAGTAAGTCCTTCAATTCCTGGAAAAACCTTCTGTCAGAATTATTGACTGCTTTCTGAAAAGTAAACAGCAATTTTCTAAGAAACATGATTTCAGTGTGAGTGCTGAAAATGTATTATTTCGTAGGTGTTGGAGCTGTTGTGTCAGATCCTGCAGACGGACTCACTGTCTCTGGTCCAGCAGTGGCTTCTTCTGGCTGGAGACCAAGGTGAGAATTCATAAAAATATATATATATATTCGATTTGATTGAGCTGCTGCGGTGTGGCAGGATAAAGAGAGAGATGAGAGTGTGTTATATGCGTGATATAACTTTGATCCTGATATCCAACATGAATGTGAACATATTAGGGGATTAGGGTTTAATCACTAATCACAGCCTGACACACGAACATGAGATAAAAACACCGGACATGCTGTAGGTCAGTCAGATTGAAAGTTAATCAGACTAAAGCCTTATTCAGATGAGCTTTTGTTTGATGTAGGAAATGTGTCCAGTCACTAGAGCACAGTAGGACTACAGTTTTAACCACTTGCTAGCATAATCACAGCTAAATCACCAGAAAGCCCTCACGGCACAACTAGTAATTCAAATAGTAAATGTGATGATGTACGAATTCCCAAATACCAGAAAAAGCCTGTGTGTTTGATTTCTTCATACTAATGGCCAGTTTTCAGCTCCATGATTTATGTAATTTGAATGTAAATGTTTTCTCATTTGATGGTAGCATAAAATTCATGCTAATTATAAACATAATTAATGTTATTCAAATGCATTTAAATACCTAAATATTTAAATTAACTTAAATTCCAATGCAATTACTGAACTTATTTGGCAACTTTAACAAACAGTATATTCATAACCTATGCTGATTAGTCATGATTTGATGTGTGTGTGTTTCAGAAAAAGAGCTGGTTCTCGGGATGCTCCAACAGGCCACGTGTGATTCTTCAGCTCGCCATCAGCAGCCACAGTTTCCCATCACGGCTCAAAGCGAACCTCAGCTTCAGACACGCCGAAAACGCCGGATGATGAGGTGAAGCTTCCCAAATCACATGATAAAGCCCATGATAAAATACCGAGACTGGGTTTATTCTACCATTTTAAATGTAATCATTATGCATATCCCAATCCCATTGTGTCACTATGGTGTTTTATTCAGACTGCACCATGGACACACTGAACAAACAGTATTAATTGTTGTGGTCTCTTTATGCTATCCAAAAGTTATTTACAGTATTTGAGGAAAGTTCCTGGTCTTCAGAGTCAGTTATGCAGCTGCTTCAGTGGATTTTCAGATTATTAAGATCACCCGAGTCCAGTTTACACTTCAGAAATTCAGAAAATTCAGAGTTATATGTTTTTTTGAGCAGAAGGTGAAGTTTGTCAATAAACTCAAACACTCACCTTTAAATGAATGCAAAAAAAATAGGGATAGAAAATAAGGACTAAAGAAGGAAATAGTTTTGGACTGTACCATAAAGGCAAGAGAGGATTTTAAAAAAATGAACGTAAAAAGACAATTATGATGATATGTGCATGAGACGATGGCAATATATTGCTGCATGAATAGAGCGAGTTGTAATTATTACATTGATCACTGGTTTAATTTGTGTGGGGCGTGTGACTCTATGTGGGTGTGAGACTCTGTGTGGGGTGTGAGTGACTCTATGTGGGTGTGAGACTCTGTGTGGGGCGTGTGAGTCTGTGTGGGGCGTGAGTGACTCTGTGTGGGGCATGTGTGACTCTGTGTGGGGTGTGTGTGACTCTGTGTGGGGCGTGAGTGACTCTGTGTGGGGCGTGTGTGACTCTGTGTGGGGCGTGTGAGACTCTGTGTGGGGCGTGTGAGTCTGTGTGGGGTGTGTGACTCTGTGTGGGGTGTGTGAGTCTGTGTGGGGTGTGTGAGTCTGTGTGGGGTGTGTGACTCTGTGTGGGGTGTGTGAGTCTGTGTGGGGTGTGTGACTCTGTGTGGGGTGTGTGAGTCTGTGTGGGGTGTGTGTGACTCTGTGTGGGGTGTGTGACTCTGTGTGGGGCGTGTGTGACTCTGTGTGGGGTGTGTGACTCTGTGTGGGGCATGTGTGACTCTGTGTGGGGTGTGTGACTCTGTGTGGGGCGTGTGACTCTGTGTGGGGTGTGTGACTCTGTGTGGGGTGTGTGAGTCTGTGTGGCGTGTGTGACTCTGTGTGGGGCGTGTGTGACTCTGTGTGGGGCGTGTGTGACTCTGTGTGGGGCGTGTGACTCTGTGTGGGGTGTGTGACTCTGTGTGGGGTGTGTGTGACTCTGTGTGGGGTGTGTGACTCTGTGTGGGGTGTGAGTGACTCTGTGTGGGGTGTGTGACTCTGTGTGGGGTGTGTGACTCTGTGTGGGGCGTGAGTGACTCTGTGTGGGGCGTGTGTGACTCTGTGTGGGGCGTGTGAGACTCTGTGTGGGGCGTGTGTGACTCTGTGTGGGGTGTGTGACTCTGTGTGGGGCGTGAGTGACTCTGTGTGGGGCGTGTGAGACTCTGTGTGGGGTGTGTGACTCTGTGTGGGGTGTGTGACTCTGTGTGGGGCGTGTGAGACTGTGTGGGGCGTGTGTGACTCTGTGTGGGGTATGTGACTCTGTGTGGGGCGTGAGTGACTCTGTGTGGGGCGTGTGAGACTCTGTGTGGGGCGTGTGAGACTCTGTGTGGGGCGTGTGAGACTCTGTGTGGGGTGTGTGACTCTGTGTGGGGTGTGTGACTCTGTGTGGGGCATGTGAGACTCTGTGTGGGGCGTGTGTGACTCTGTGTGGGGTGTGTGACTCTGTGTGGGGCGTGAGTGACTCTGTGTGGGGCGTGTGTGACTCTGTGTGGGGCGTGTGTGACTCTGTGTGGGGCGTGTGTGACTGTGTGGGGTGTGTGACTCTGTGTGGGGTGTGTGTGAGTCTGTGTGGGGTGTGAGTGACTCTGTGTGGGGTGTGAGTGACTCTGTGTGGGGTGTGAGTGACTCTGTGTGGGGCGTGAGTGACTCTGTGTGGGGCGTGAGTGACTCTGTGTGGGGCGTGTGAGACTCTGTGTGGGGCGTGTGAGTCTGTGTGGGGTGTGTGAGTCTGTGTGGGGTGTGTGAGTCTGTGTGGGGTGTGTGACTCTGTGTGGGGTGTGTGAGTCTGTGTGGGGTGTGTGACTCTGTGTGGGGTGTGTGAGTCTGTGTGGGGTGTGTGACTCTGTGTGGGGTGTGTGAGTCTGTGTGGGGTGTGTGTGACTCTGTGTGGGGTGTGTGACTCTGTGTGGGGCGTGTGTGACTCTGTGTGGGGTGTGTGACTCTGTGTGGGGCATGTGTGATTCTGTGTGGGGTGTGTGACTCTGTGTGGGGCGTGTGTGACTCTGTGTGGGGTGTGTGACTCTGTGTGGGGTGTGTGAGTCTGTGTGGGGTGTGTGACTCTGTGTGGGGCGTGTGTGACTCTGTGTGGGGCGTGTGAGACTCTGTGTGGGGCGTGTGACTCTGTGTGGGGTGTGTGACTCTGTGTGGGGCGTGAGTGACTCTGTGTGGGGCGTGTGAGACTCTGTGTGGGGCGTGTGAGACTCTGTGTGGGGTGTGTGACTCTGTGTGGGGTGTGTGACTCTGTGTGGGGCGTGTGAGACTGTGTGGGGCGTGTGTGACTCTGTGTGGGGTGTGTGACTCTGTGTGGGGCGTGAGTGACTCTGTGTGGGGCGTGTGAGACTCTGTGTGGGGCGTGTGAGACTCTGTGTGGGGCGTGTGAGACTCTGTGTGGGGTGTGTGACTCTGTGTGGGGTGTGTGACTCTGTGTGGGGTGTGTGACTCTGTGTGGGGCGTGAGTGACTCTGTGTGGGGCGTGTGTGACTCTGTGTGGGGCGTGTGTGACTCTGTGTGGGGCGTGTGTGACTGTGTGGGGTGTGTGACTCTGTGTGGGGTGTGTGTGAGTCTGTGTGGGGTGTGAGTGACTCTGTGTGGGGTGTGAGTGACTCTGTGTGGGGTGTGAGTGACTCTGTGTGGGGTGTGTGACTCTGTGTGGGGCGTGAGTGACTCTGTGTGGGGCGTGTGAGACTCTGTGTGGGGTGTGTGACACTCTGTGTGGGGCGTGTGAGACTCTGTGTGGGGCGTGTGAGACTCTGTGTGGGGCGTGTGAGACTCTGTGTGGGGTGTGTGACTCTGTGTGGGGCGTGTGTGACTGTGTGGGGTGTGTGACTCTGTGTGGGGTGTGGGTGAGTCTGTGTGGGGTGTGAGTGACTCTGTGTGGGGTGTGAGTGACTCTGTGTGGGGTGTGAGTGACTCTGTGTGGGGTGTGTGACTCTGTGTGGGGCGTGAGTGACTCTGTGTGGGGCGTGTGAGACTCTGTGTGGGGTGTGTGACACTCTGTGTGGGGCGTGTGAGACTCTGTGTGGGGCGTGTGAGACTCTGTGTGGGGTGTGTGACTCTGTGTGGGGCGTGTGTGACTGTGTGGGGTGTGTGTGACTCTGTGTGGGGTGTGTGACTCTGTGTGGGGCGTGAGTGACTCTGTGTGGGGCGTGTGTGACTCTGTGTGGGGCATGTGAGACTCTGTGTGGGGCGTGTGAGACTCTGTGTGGGGCGTGTGTGACTGTGTGGGGTGTGTGACTCTGTGTGGGGTGTGTGTGAGTCTGTGTGGGGTGTGAGTGACTCTGTGTGGGGTGTGAGTGACTCTGTGTGGGGTGTGTGACTCTGTGTGGGGTGTGTGAGACTCTGTGTGGGGCATGTGAGACTCTGTGTGGGGTGTGTGAGACTCTGTGTGGGGCGTGTGAGACTCTGTGTGGGGCGTGTGAGACTCTGTGTGGGGTGTGTGACTCTGTGTGGGGCATGTGTGACTGTGTGGGGTGTGTGTGACTCTGTGTGGGGTGTGTGACTCTGTGTGGGGCGTGAGTGACTCTGTGTGGGGCGTGTGAGACTGTGTGGGGCATGTGAGACTGTGTGGGGCGTGTGAGACTCTGTGTGGGGTGTGTGACTCTGTGTGGGGCGTGTGTGACTGTGTGGGGTGTGTGTGACTCTGTGTGGGGTGTGTGACTCTGTGTGGGGCGTGAGTGACTCTGTGTGGGGCATGTGTGACTCTGTGTGGGGCGTGTGTGACTCTGTGTGGGGCGTGTGAGACTCTGTGTGGGGCGTGTGTTACTGTGTGGGGTGTGTGACTCTGTGTGGGACATGTGTGACTCTGTGTGGGGTGTGTGTGAGTCTGTGTGGGGTGTGAGTGACTCTGTGTGGGGTGTGAGTGACTCTGTGTGGGGTGTGTGACTCTGTGTGGGGCGTGTGAGACTCTGTGTGGGGTGTGAGTGACTCTGTATGGGGTGTGAGTGACTCTGTGTGGGGTGTGAGTGACTCTGTATGGGGTGTGAGTGACTATGTGTGGGGTGTGAGTGACTCTGTGTGGGGTGTGTGACTCTGTGTGGGGTGTGTGACTCTGTGTGGGGTGTGTGAGACTTTGTGTGGGGTGTGAGTGACTCTGTATGGGGTGTGAGTGACTCTGTGTGGGGTGTGTGACTCTGTGTGGGGCGTGTGAGACTCTGTGTGGGGTGTGTGACTCTGTGTGGGGTGTGTGAGACTTTGTGTGGGGTGTGAGTGACTCTGTATGGGGTGTGAGTGACTCTGTGTGGGGTGTGTGACTCTGTGTGGGGCGTGTGAGACTCTGTGTGGGGTGTGAGTGACTCTGTATGGGGTGTGTGACTCTGTGTGGGGTGTGTGACTCTGTGTGGGGCGTGTGAGACTCTGTATGGGGTGTGAGTGACTCTGTGTGGGGTGTGTGACTCTGTGTGGGGTGTGTGTGAGTCTGTGTGGGGTGTGAGTGACTCTGTGTGGGGTGTGAGTGACTCTGTGTGGGGTGTGTGACTCTGTGTGGGGTGTGAGTGACTCTGTGTGGGGTGTGTGAGTCTGTGTGGGGTGTGTGACTCTGTGTGGGGTGTGTGAGACTTTGTGTGGGGCGTGTGTGACTTTGTGTGGGGTGTGTGACTCTGTGTGGGGCGTGTGTGACTGTGTGGGGTGTGTGACTCTGTGTGGGGTGTGAGTGACTCTGTGTGGGGTGTGTGACTCTGTGTGGGGTGTGAGTGACTCTGTGTGGGGTGTGTGACACTCTGTGTGGGGCGTGTGAGACTCTGTGTGGGGCGTGTGAGACTCTGTGTGGGGCGTGTGAGACTCTGTGTGGGGTGTGTGACTCTGTGTGGGGCGTGTGTGACTGTGTGGGGTGTGTGACTCTGTGTGGGGTGTGGGTGAGTCTGTGTGGGGTGTGAGTGACTCTGTGTGGGGTGTGAGTGACTCTGTGTGGGGTGTGTGACTCTGTGTGGGGCGTGAGTGACTCTGTGTGGGGCGTGTGAGACTCTGTGTGGGGTGTGTGACACTCTGTGTGGGGCGTGTGAGACTCTGTGTGGGGCATGTGAGACTCTGTGTGGGGCGTGTGAGACTCTGTGTGGGGTGTGTGACTCTGTGTGGGGCGTGTGTGACTGTGTGGGGTGTGTGTGACTCTGTGTGGGGTGTGTGACTCTGTGTGGGGCGTGAGTGACTCTGTGTGGGGCGTGAGTGACTCTGTGTGGGGCGTGTGTGACTCTGTGTGGGGCGTGTGAGACTCTGTGTGGGGCGTGTGAGACTCTGTGTGGGGCATGTGTGACTGTGTGGGGTGTGTGACTCTGTGTGGGGTGTGTGTGAGTCTGTGTGGGGTGTGAGTGACTCTGTGTGGGGTGTGAGTGACTCTGTGTGGGGTGTGTGACTCTGTGTGGGGTGTGTGAGACTCTGTGTGGGGCATGTGAGACTCTGTGTGGGGTGTGTGAGACTCTGTGTGGGGCGTGTGAGACTCTGTGTGGGGCGTGTGAGACTCTGTGTGGGGTGTGTGACTCTGTGTGGGGCATGTGTGACTGTGTGGGGTGTGTGTGACTCTGTGTGGGGTGTGTGACTCTGTGTGGGGCGTGAGTGACTCTGTGTGGGGCGTGTGAGACTGTGTGGGGCATGTGAGACTGTGTGGGGCGTGTGAGACTCTGTGTGGGGTGTGTGACTCTGTGTGGGGCGTGTGTGACTGTGTGGGGTGTGTGTGACTCTGTGTGGGGTGTGTGACTCTGTGTGGGGCGTGAGTGACTCTGTGTGGGGCATGTGTGACTCTGTGTGGGGCGTGTGTGACTCTGTGTGGGGCGTGTGAGACTCTGTGTGGGGCGTGTGTTACTGTGTGGGGTGTGTGACTCTGTGTGGGACATGTGTGACTCTGTGTGGGGTGTGTGACTCTGTGTGGGGTGTGTGTGAGTCTGTGTGGGGTGTGAGTGACTCTGTGTGGGGTGTGTGACTCTGTGTGGGGTGTGTGACTCTGTGTGGGGCGTGTGAGACTGTGTGGGGCATGTGTGACTGTGTGGGGTGTGTGTGACTCTGTGTGGGGTGTGTGACTCTGTGTGGGGCGTGTGTGACTCTGTGTGGGGTGTGTGACTCTGTGTGGGGCATGTGTGACTCTGTGTGGGGTGTGTGACTCTGTGTGGGGCGTGTGACTCTGTGTGGGGTGTGTGACTCTGTGTGGGGTGTGTGAGTCTGTGTGGCGTGTGTGACTCTGTGTGGGGCGTGTGTGACTCTGTGTGGGGCGTGTGTGACTCTGTGTGGGGCGTGTGACTCTGTGTGGGGTGTGTGACTCTGTGTGGGGTGTGTGTGACTCTGTGTGGGGTGTGTGACTCTGTGTGGGGGGTGTGTGACTCTGTGTGGGGTGTGTGACTCTGTGTGGGGCGTGAGTGACTCTGTGTGGGGCGTGTGTGACTCTGTGTGGGGCGTGTGAGACTCTGTGTGGGGCGTGTGTGACTCTGTGTGGGGTGTGTGACTCTGTGTGGGGCGTGAGTGACTCTGTGTGGGGCGTGTGAGACTCTGTGTGGGGTGTGTGACTCTGTGTGGGGTGTGTGACTCTGTGTGGGGCGTGTGAGACTGTGTGGGGCGTGTGTGACTCTGTGTGGGGTATGTGACTCTGTGTGGGGCGTGAGTGACTCTGTGTGGGGCGTGTGAGACTCTGTGTGGGGCGTGTGAGACTCTGTGTGGGGTGTGTGACTCTGTGTGGGGTGTGTGACTCTGTGTGGGGCATGTGAGACTCTGTGTGGGGCGTGTGTGACTCTGTGTGGGGTGTGTGACTCTGTGTGGGGCGTGAGTGACTCTGTGTGGGGCGTGTGTGACTCTGTGTGGGGCGTGTGTGACTCTGTGTGGGGCGTGTGTGACTGTGTGGGGTGTGTGACTCTGTGTGGGGTGTGTGTGAGTCTGTGTGGGGTGTGAGTGACTCTGTGTGGGGTGTGAGTGACTCTGTGTGGGGCGTGAGTGACTCTGTGTGGGGCGTGAGTGACTCTGTGTGGGGCGTGTGAGACTCTGTGTGGGGCGTGTGAGTCTGTGTGGGGTGTGTGAGTCTGTGTGGGGTGTGTGAGTCTGTGTGGGGTGTGTGACTCTGTGTGGGGTGTGTGAGTCTGTGTGGGGTGTGTGACTCTGTGTGGGGTGTGTGAGTCTGTGTGGGGTGTGTGACTCTGTGTGGGGTGTGTGAGTCTGTGTGGGGTGTGTGTGACTCTGTGTGGGGTGTGTGACTCTGTGTGGGGCGTGTGTGACTCTGTGTGGGGTGTGTGACTCTGTGTGGGGTGTGTGTGACTCTGTGTGGGGTGTGTGACTCTGTGTGGGGCGTGTGTGACTCTGTGTGGGGTGTGTGACTCTGTGTGGGGCATGTGTGATTCTGTGTGGGGTGTGTGACTCTGTGTGGGGTGTGAGTGACTCTGTGTGGGGTGTGAGTGACTCTGTGTGGGGCGTGAGTGACTCTGTGTGGGGCGTGAGTGACTCTGTGTGGGGCGTGTGAGACTCTGTGTGGGGCGTGTGAGTCTGTGTGGGGTGTGTGAGTCTGTGTGGGGTGTGTGAGTCTGTGTGGGGTGTGTGACTCTGTGTGGGGTGTGTGAGTCTGTGTGGGGTGTGTGACTCTGTGTGGGGTGTGTGAGTCTGTGTGGGGTGTGTGACTCTGTGTGGGGTGTGTGAGTCTGTGTGGGGTGTGTGTGACTCTGTGTGGGGTGTGTGACTCTGTGTGGGGCGTGTGTGACTCTGTGTGGGGTGTGTGACTCTGTGTGGGGCATGTGTGATTCTGTGTGGGGTGTGTGACTCTGTGTGGGGCGTGTGTGACTCTGTGTGGGGTGTGTGACTCTGTGTGGGGTGTGTGAGTCTGTGTGGGGTGTGTGACTCTGTGTGGGGCGTGTGTGACTCTGTGTGGGGCGTGTGAGACTCTGTGTGGGGCGTGTGACTCTGTGTGGGGTGTGTGACTCTGTGTGGGGCGTGAGTGACTCTGTGTGGGGCGTGTGAGACTCTGTGTGGGGCGTGTGAGACTCTGTGTGGGGTGTGTGACTCTGTGTGGGGTGTGTGACTCTGTGTGGGGCGTGTGAGACTGTGTGGGGCGTGTGTGACTCTGTGTGGGGTGTGTGACTCTGTGTGGGGCGTGAGTGACTCTGTGTGGGGCGTGTGAGACTCTGTGTGGGGCGTGTGAGACTCTGTGTGGGGCGTGTGAGACTCTGTGTGGGGTGTGTGACTCTGTGTGGGGTGTGTGACTCTGTGTGGGGTGTGTGACTCTGTGTGGGGCGTGAGTGACTCTGTGTGGGGCGTGTGTGACTCTGTGTGGGGCGTGTGTGACTCTGTGTGGGGCGTGTGTGACTGTGTGGGGTGTGTGACTCTGTGTGGGGTGTGTGTGAGTCTGTGTGGGGTGTGAGTGACTCTGTGTGGGGTGTGAGTGACTCTGTGTGGGGTGTGAGTGACTCTGTGTGGGGTGTGTGACTCTGTGTGGGGCGTGAGTGACTCTGTGTGGGGCGTGTGAGACTCTGTGTGGGGTGTGTGACACTCTGTGTGGGGCGTGTGAGACTCTGTGTGGGGCGTGTGAGACTCTGTGTGGGGCGTGTGAGACTCTGTGTGGGGTGTGTGACTCTGTGTGGGGCGTGTGTGACTGTGTGGGGTGTGTGACTCTGTGTGGGGTGTGGGTGAGTCTGTGTGGGGTGTGAGTGACTCTGTGTGGGGTGTGAGTGACTCTGTGTGGGGTGTGAGTGACTCTGTGTGGGGTGTGTGACTCTGTGTGGGGCGTGAGTGACTCTGTGTGGGGCGTGTGAGACTCTGTGTGGGGTGTGTGACACTCTGTGTGGGGCGTGTGAGACTCTGTGTGGGGCGTGTGAGACTCTGTGTGGGGTGTGTGACTCTGTGTGGGGCGTGTGTGACTGTGTGGGGTGTGTGTGACTCTGTGTGGGGTGTGTGACTCTGTGTGGGGCGTGAGTGACTCTGTGTGGGGCGTGTGTGACTCTGTGTGGGGCATGTGAGACTCTGTGTGGGGCGTGTGAGACTCTGTGTGGGGCGTGTGTGACTGTGTGGGGTGTGTGACTCTGTGTGGGGTGTGTGTGAGTCTGTGTGGGGTGTGAGTGACTCTGTGTGGGGTGTGAGTGACTCTGTGTGGGGTGTGTGACTCTGTGTGGGGTGTGTGAGACTCTGTGTGGGGCATGTGAGACTCTGTGTGGGGTGTGTGAGACTCTGTGTGGGGCGTGTGAGACTCTGTGTGGGGCGTGTGAGACTCTGTGTGGGGTGTGTGACTCTGTGTGGGGCATGTGTGACTGTGTGGGGTGTGTGTGACTCTGTGTGGGGTGTGTGACTCTGTGTGGGGCGTGAGTGACTCTGTGTGGGGCGTGTGAGACTGTGTGGGGCATGTGAGACTGTGTGGGGCGTGTGAGACTCTGTGTGGGGTGTGTGACTCTGTGTGGGGCGTGTGTGACTGTGTGGGGTGTGTGTGACTCTGTGTGGGGTGTGTGACTCTGTGTGGGGCGTGAGTGACTCTGTGTGGGGCATGTGTGACTCTGTGTGGGGCGTGTGTGACTCTGTGTGGGGCGTGTGAGACTCTGTGTGGGGCGTGTGTTACTGTGTGGGGTGTGTGACTCTGTGTGGGACATGTGTGACTCTGTGTGGGGTGTGTGTGAGTCTGTGTGGGGTGTGAGTGACTCTGTGTGGGGTGTGAGTGACTCTGTGTGGGGTGTGTGACTCTGTGTGGGGCGTGTGAGACTCTGTGTGGGGTGTGAGTGACTCTGTATGGGGTGTGAGTGACTCTGTGTGGGGTGTGAGTGACTCTGTATGGGGTGTGAGTGACTATGTGTGGGGTGTGAGTGACTCTGTGTGGGGTGTGTGACTCTGTGTGGGGTGTGTGACTCTGTGTGGGGTGTGTGAGACTTTGTGTGGGGTGTGAGTGACTCTGTATGGGGTGTGAGTGACTCTGTGTGGGGTGTGTGACTCTGTGTGGGGCGTGTGAGACTCTGTGTGGGGTGTGTGACTCTGTGTGGGGTGTGTGAGACTTTGTGTGGGGTGTGAGTGACTCTGTATGGGGTGTGAGTGACTCTGTGTGGGGTGTGTGACTCTGTGTGGGGCGTGTGAGACTCTGTGTGGGGTGTGAGTGACTCTGTATGGGGTGTGTGACTCTGTGTGGGGTGTGTGACTCTGTGTGGGGCGTGTGAGACTCTGTATGGGGTGTGAGTGACTCTGTGTGGGGTGTGTGACTCTGTGTGGGGTGTGTGTGAGTCTGTGTGGGGTGTGAGTGACTCTGTGTGGGGTGTGAGTGACTCTGTGTGGGGTGTGTGACTCTGTGTGGGGTGTGAGTGACTCTGTGTGGGGTGTGTGAGTCTGTGTGGGGTGTGTGACTCTGTGTGGGGTGTGTGAGACTTTGTGTGGGGCGTGTGTGACTTTGTGTGGGGTGTGTGACTCTGTGTGGGGCGTGTGTGACTGTGTGGGGTGTGTGACTCTGTGTGGGGTGTGAGTGACTCTGTGTGGGGTGTGTGACTCTGTGTGGGGTGTGAGTGACTCTGTGTGGGGTGTGTGACACTCTGTGTGGGGCGTGTGAGACTCTGTGTGGGGCGTGTGAGACTCTGTGTGGGGCGTGTGAGACTCTGTGTGGGGTGTGTGACTCTGTGTGGGGCGTGTGTGACTGTGTGGGGTGTGTGACTCTGTGTGGGGTGTGGGTGAGTCTGTGTGGGGTGTGAGTGACTCTGTGTGGGGTGTGAGTGACTCTGTGTGGGGTGTGTGACTCTGTGTGGGGCGTGAGTGACTCTGTGTGGGGCGTGTGAGACTCTGTGTGGGGTGTGTGACACTCTGTGTGGGGCGTGTGAGACTCTGTGTGGGGCATGTGAGACTCTGTGTGGGGCGTGTGAGACTCTGTGTGGGGTGTGTGACTCTGTGTGGGGCGTGTGTGACTGTGTGGGGTGTGTGTGACTCTGTGTGGGGTGTGTGACTCTGTGTGGGGCGTGAGTGACTCTGTGTGGGGCGTGAGTGACTCTGTGTGGGGCGTGTGTGACTCTGTGTGGGGCGTGTGAGACTCTGTGTGGGGCGTGTGAGACTCTGTGTGGGGCATGTGTGACTGTGTGGGGTGTGTGACTCTGTGTGGGGTGTGTGTGAGTCTGTGTGGGGTGTGAGTGACTCTGTGTGGGGTGTGAGTGACTCTGTGTGGGGTGTGTGACTCTGTGTGGGGTGTGTGAGACTCTGTGTGGGGCATGTGAGACTCTGTGTGGGGTGTGTGAGACTCTGTGTGGGGCGTGTGAGACTCTGTGTGGGGCGTGTGAGACTCTGTGTGGGGTGTGTGACTCTGTGTGGGGCATGTGTGACTGTGTGGGGTGTGTGTGACTCTGTGTGGGGTGTGTGACTCTGTGTGGGGCGTGAGTGACTCTGTGTGGGGCGTGTGAGACTGTGTGGGGCATGTGAGACTGTGTGGGGCGTGTGAGACTCTGTGTGGGGTGTGTGACTCTGTGTGGGGCGTGTGTGACTGTGTGGGGTGTGTGTGACTCTGTGTGGGGTGTGTGACTCTGTGTGGGGCGTGAGTGACTCTGTGTGGGGCATGTGTGACTCTGTGTGGGGCGTGTGTGACTCTGTGTGGGGCGTGTGAGACTCTGTGTGGGGCGTGTGTTACTGTGTGGGGTGTGTGACTCTGTGTGGGACATGTGTGACTCTGTGTGGGGTGTGTGACTCTGTGTGGGGTGTGTGTGAGTCTGTGTGGGGTGTGAGTGACTCTGTGTGGGGTGTGTGACTCTGTGTGGGGTGTGTGACTCTGTGTGGGGCGTGTGAGACTGTGTGGGGCATGTGTGACTGTGTGGGGTGTGTGTGACTCTGTGTGGGGTGTGTGACTCTGTGTGGGGCGTGTGTGACTCTGTGTGGGGTGTGTGACTCTGTGTGGGGCATGTGTGACTCTGTGTGGGGTGTGTGACTCTGTGTGGGGCGTGTGACTCTGTGTGGGGTGTGTGACTCTGTGTGGGGTGTGTGAGTCTGTGTGGCGTGTGTGACTCTGTGTGGGGCGTGTGTGACTCTGTGTGGGGCGTGTGTGACTCTGTGTGGGGCGTGTGACTCTGTGTGGGGTGTGTGACTCTGTGTGGGGTGTGTGTGACTCTGTGTGGGGTGTGTGACTCTGTGTGGGGGGTGTGTGACTCTGTGTGGGGTGTGTGACTCTGTGTGGGGCGTGAGTGACTCTGTGTGGGGCGTGTGTGACTCTGTGTGGGGCGTGTGAGACTCTGTGTGGGGCGTGTGTGACTCTGTGTGGGGTGTGTGACTCTGTGTGGGGCGTGAGTGACTCTGTGTGGGGCGTGTGAGACTCTGTGTGGGGTGTGTGACTCTGTGTGGGGTGTGTGACTCTGTGTGGGGCGTGTGAGACTGTGTGGGGCGTGTGTGACTCTGTGTGGGGTATGTGACTCTGTGTGGGGCGTGAGTGACTCTGTGTGGGGCGTGTGAGACTCTGTGTGGGGCGTGTGAGACTCTGTGTGGGGTGTGTGACTCTGTGTGGGGTGTGTGACTCTGTGTGGGGCATGTGAGACTCTGTGTGGGGCGTGTGTGACTCTGTGTGGGGTGTGTGACTCTGTGTGGGGCGTGAGTGACTCTGTGTGGGGCGTGTGTGACTCTGTGTGGGGCGTGTGTGACTCTGTGTGGGGCGTGTGTGACTGTGTGGGGTGTGTGACTCTGTGTGGGGTGTGTGTGAGTCTGTGTGGGGTGTGAGTGACTCTGTGTGGGGTGTGAGTGACTCTGTGTGGGGCGTGAGTGACTCTGTGTGGGGCGTGAGTGACTCTGTGTGGGGCGTGTGAGACTCTGTGTGGGGCGTGTGAGTCTGTGTGGGGTGTGTGAGTCTGTGTGGGGTGTGTGAGTCTGTGTGGGGTGTGTGACTCTGTGTGGGGTGTGTGAGTCTGTGTGGGGTGTGTGACTCTGTGTGGGGTGTGTGAGTCTGTGTGGGGTGTGTGACTCTGTGTGGGGTGTGTGAGTCTGTGTGGGGTGTGTGTGACTCTGTGTGGGGTGTGTGACTCTGTGTGGGGCGTGTGTGACTCTGTGTGGGGTGTGTGACTCTGTGTGGGGCATGTGTGATTCTGTGTGGGGTGTGTGACTCTGTGTGGGGCGTGTGTGACTCTGTGTGGGGTGTGTGACTCTGTGTGGGGTGTGTGAGTCTGTGTGGGGTGTGTGACTCTGTGTGGGGCGTGTGTGACTCTGTGTGGGGCGTGTGAGACTCTGTGTGGGGCGTGTGACTCTGTGTGGGGTGTGTGACTCTGTGTGGGGCGTGAGTGACTCTGTGTGGGGCGTGTGAGACTCTGTGTGGGGCGTGTGAGACTCTGTGTGGGGTGTGTGACTCTGTGTGGGGTGTGTGACTCTGTGTGGGGCGTGTGAGACTGTGTGGGGCGTGTGTGACTCTGTGTGGGGTGTGTGACTCTGTGTGGGGCGTGAGTGACTCTGTGTGGGGCGTGTGAGACTCTGTGTGGGGCGTATGAGACTCTGTGTGGGGCGTGTGAGACTCTGTGTGGGGTGTGTGACTCTGTGTGGGGTGTGTGACTCTGTGTGGGGTGTGTGACTCTGTGTGGGGCGTGAGTGACTCTGTGTGGGGCGTGTGTGACTCTGTGTGGGGCGTGTGTGATTCTGTGTGGGGCGTGTGTGACTGTCTGGGGTGTGTGTGAGTCTGTGTGGGGTGTGAGTGACTCTGTGTGGGGTGTGAGTGACTCTGTGTGGGGTGTGTGACTCTGTGTGGGGTGTGTGAGACTCTGTGTGGGGCATGTGAGACTCTGTGTGGGGTGTGTGAGACTCTGTGTGGGGCGTGTGAGACTCTGTGTGGGGCGTGTGAGACTCTGTGTGGGGTGTGTGACTCTGTGTGGGGCATGTGTGACTGTGTGGGGTGTGTGTGACTCTGTGTGGGGTGTGTGACTCTGTGTGGGGCGTGAGTGACTCTGTGTGGGGCGTGTGAGACTGTGTGGGGCATGTGAGACTGTGTGGGGCGTGTGAGACTCTGTGTGGGGTGTGTGACTCTGTGTGGGGCGTGTGTGACTGTGTGGGGTGTGTGTGACTCTGTGTGGGGTGTGTGACTCTGTGTGGGGCGTGAGTGACTCTGTGTGGGGCATGTGTGACTCTGTGTGGGGCGTGTGTGACTCTGTGTGGGGCGTGTGAGACTCTGTGTGGGGCGTGTGTTACTGTGTGGGGTGTGTGACTCTGTGTGGGACATGTGTGACTCTGTGTGGGGTGTGTGACTCTGTGTGGGGTGTGTGTGAGTCTGTGTGGGGTGTGAGTGACTCTGTGTGGGGTGTGTGACTCTGTGTGGGGTGTGTGACTCTGTGTGGGGCGTGTGAGACTGTGTGGGGCATGTGTGACTGTGTGGGGTGTGTGTGACTCTGTGTGGGGTGTGTGACTCTGTGTGGGGCGTGTGTGACTCTGTGTGGGGTGTGTGACTCTGTGTGGGGCATGTGTGACTCTGTGTGGGGTGTGTGACTCTGTGTGGGGCGTGTGACTCTGTGTGGGGTGTGTGACTCTGTGTGGGGTGTGTGAGTCTGTGTGGCGTGTGTGACTCTGTGTGGGGCGTGTGTGACTCTGTGTGGGGCGTGTGTGACTCTGTGTGGGGCGTGTGACTCTGTGTGGGGTGTGTGACTCTGTGTGGGGTGTGTGTGACTCTGTGTGGGGTGTGTGACTCTGTGTGGGGTGTGAGTGACTCTGTGTGGGGTGTGTGACTCTGTGTGGGGTGTGTGACTCTGTGTGGGGCGTGAGTGACTCTGTGTGGGGCGTGTGTGACTCTGTGTGGGGCGTGTGAGACTCTGTGTGGGGCGTGTGTGACTCTGTGTGGGGTGTGTGACTCTGTGTGGGGCGTGAGTGACTCTGTGTGGGGCGTGTGAGACTCTGTGTGGGGTGTGTGACTCTGTGTGGGGTGTGTGACTCTGTGTGGGGCGTGTGAGACTGTGTGGGGCGTGTGTGACTCTGTGTGGGGTATGTGACTCTGTGTGGGGCGTGAGTGACTCTGTGTGGGGCGTGTGAGACTCTGTGTGGGGCGTGTGAGACTCTGTGTGGGGTGTGTGACTCTGTGTGGGGTGTGTGACTCTGTGTGGGGCATGTGAGACTCTGTGTGGGGCGTGTGTGACTCTGTGTGGGGTGTGTGACTCTGTGTGGGGCGTGAGTGACTCTGTGTGGGGCGTGTGTGACTCTGTGTGGGGCGTGTGTGACTCTGTGTGGGGCGTGTGTGACTGTGTGGGGTGTGTGACTCTGTGTGGGGTGTGTGTGAGTCTGTGTGGGGTGTGAGTGACTCTGTGTGGGGTGTGAGTGACTCTGTGTGGGGCGTGAGTGACTCTGTGTGGGGCGTGAGTGACTCTGTGTGGGGCGTGTGAGACTCTGTGTGGGGCGTGTGAGTCTGTGTGGGGTGTGTGAGTCTGTGTGGGGTGTGTGAGTCTGTGTGGGGTGTGTGACTCTGTGTGGGGTGTGTGAGTCTGTGTGGGGTGTGTGACTCTGTGTGGGGTGTGTGAGTCTGTGTGGGGTGTGTGACTCTGTGTGGGGTGTGTGAGTCTGTGTGGGGTGTGTGTGACTCTGTGTGGGGTGTGTGACTCTGTGTGGGGCGTGTGTGACTCTGTGTGGGGTGTGTGACTCTGTGTGGGGCATGTGTGATTCTGTGTGGGGTGTGTGACTCTGTGTGGGGCGTGTGTGACTCTGTGTGGGGTGTGTGACTCTGTGTGGGGTGTGTGAGTCTGTGTGGGGTGTGTGACTCTGTGTGGGGCGTGTGTGACTCTGTGTGGGGCGTGTGAGACTCTGTGTGGGGCGTGTGACTCTGTGTGGGGTGTGTGACTCTGTGTGGGGCGTGAGTGACTCTGTGTGGGGCGTGTGAGACTCTGTGTGGGGCGTGTGAGACTCTGTGTGGGGTGTGTGACTCTGTGTGGGGTGTGTGACTCTGTGTGGGGCGTGTGAGACTGTGTGGGGCGTGTGTGACTCTGTGTGGGGTGTGTGACTCTGTGTGGGGCGTGAGTGACTCTGTGTGGGGCGTGTGAGACTCTGTGTGGGGCGTATGAGACTCTGTGTGGGGCGTGTGAGACTCTGTGTGGGGTGTGTGACTCTGTGTGGGGTGTGTGACTCTGTGTGGGGTGTGTGACTCTGTGTGGGGCGTGAGTGACTCTGTGTGGGGCGTGTGTGACTCTGTGTGGGGCGTGTGTGATTCTGTGTGGGGCGTGTGTGACTGTGTGGGGTGTGTGACTCTGTGTGGGGTGTGTGTGAGTCTGTGTGGGGTGTGAGTGACTCTGTGTGGGGTGTGAGTGACTCTGTGTGGGGTGTGAGTGACTCTGTGTGGGGTGTGTGACTCTGTGTGGGGCGTGAGTGACTCTGTGTGGGGCGTGTGAGACTCTGTGTGGGGTGTGTGACACTCTGTGTGGGGCGTGTGAGACTCTGTGTGGGGCGTGTGAGACTCTGTGTGGGGCGTGTGAGACTCTGTGTGGGGTGTGTGACTCTGTGTGGGGCGTGTGTGACTGTGTGGGGTGTGTGACTCTGTGTGGGGTGTGGGTGAGTCTGTGTGGGGTGTGAGTGACTCTGTGTGGGGTGTGAGTGACTCTGTGTGGGGTGTGAGTGACTCTGTGTGGGGTGTGTGACTCTGTGTGGGGCGTGAGTGACTCTGTGTGGGGCGTGTGAGACTCTGTGTGGGGTGTGTGACACTCTGTGTGGGGCGTGTGAGACTCTGTGTGGGGCGTGTGAGACTCTGTGTGGGGTGTGTGACTCTGTGTGGGGCGTGTGTGACTGTGTGGGGTGTGTGTGACTCTGTGTGGGGTGTGTGACTCTGTGTGGGGCGTGAGTGACTCTGTGTGGGGCGTGTGTGACTCTGTGTGGGGCATGTGAGACTCTGTGTGGGGCGTGTGAGACTCTGTGTGGGGCGTGTGTGACTGTGTGGGGTGTGTGACTCTGTGTGGGGTGTGTGTGAGTCTGTGTGGGGTGTGAGTGACTCTGTGTGGGGTGTGAGTGACTCTGTGTGGGGTGTGTGACTCTGTGTGGGGTGTGTGAGACTCTGTGTGGGGCATGTGAGACTCTGTGTGGGGTGTGTGAGACTCTGTGTGGGGCGTGTGTGACTGTGTGGGGTGTGTGACTCTGTGTGGGGTGTGTGTGAGTCTGTGTGGGGTGTGAGTGACTCTGTGTGGGGTGTGAGTGACTCTGTGTGGGGTGTGTGACTCTGTGTGGGGTGTGTGAGACTCTGTGTGGGGCATGTGAGACTCTGTGTGGGGTGTGTGAGACTCTGTGTGGGGCGTGTGAGACTCTGTGTGGGGCGTGTGAGACTCTGTGTGGGGTGTGTGACTCTGTGTGGGGCATGTGTGACTGTGTGGGGTGTGTGTGACTCTGTGTGGGGTGTGTGACTCTGTGTGGGGCGTGAGTGACTCTGTGTGGGGCGTGTGAGACTGTGTGGGGCATGTGAGACTGTGTGGGGCGTGTGAGACTCTGTGTGGGGTGTGTGACTCTGTGTGGGGCGTGTGTGACTGTGTGGGGTGTGTGTGACTCTGTGTGGGGTGTGTGACTCTGTGTGGGGCGTGAGTGACTCTGTGTGGGGCATGTGTGACTCTGTGTGGGGCGTGTGTGACTCTGTGTGGGGCGTGTGAGACTCTGTGTGGGGCGTGTGTTACTGTGTGGGGTGTGTGACTCTGTGTGGGACATGTGTGACTCTGTGTGGGGTGTGTGACTCTGTGTGGGGTGTGTGTGAGTCTGTGTGGGGTGTGAGTGACTCTGTGTGGGGTGTGAGTGACTCTGTGTGGGGTGTGTGACTCTGTGTGGGGCGTGTGAGACTCTGTGTGGGGTGTGAGTGACTCTGTATGGGGTGTGAGTGACTCTGTGTGGGGTGTGAGTGACTCTGTATGGGGTGTGAGTGACTCTGTGTGGGGTGTGAGTGACTCTGTGTGGGGTGTGTGACTCTGTGTGGGGTGTGTGACTCTGTGTGGGGTGTGTGAGACTTTGTGTGGGGTGTGAGTGACTCTGTATGGGGTGTGAGTGACTCTGTGTGGGGTGTGTGACTCTGTGTGGGGCGTGTGAGACTCTGTGTGGGGTGTGTGACTCTGTGTGGGGTGTGTGAGACTTTGTGTGGGGTGTGAGTGACTCTGTATGGGGTGTGAGTGACTCTGTGTGGGGTGTGTGACTCTGTGTGGGGCGTGTGAGACTCTGTGTGGGGTGTGAGTGACTCTGTATGGGGTGTGTGACTCTGTGTGGGGTGTGTGACTGTGTGGGGCGTGTGAGACTCTGTATGGGGTGTGAGTGACTCTGTGTGGGGTGTGTGACTCTGTGTGGGGTGTATGTGAGTCTGTGTGGGGTGTGTGTGACTCTGTGTGGGGTGTGAGTGACTCTGTGTGGGGTGTGTGACTCTGTGTGGGGTGTGAGTGACTCTGTGTGGGGTGTGTGAGTCTGTGTGGGGTGTGTGACTCTGTGTGGGGTGTGTGAGACTTTGTGTGGGGCGTGTGTGACTTTGTGGCCGTGTGTGACTCTGTGGCCATGTGTGACTCTGTGTGTGGGGGGGTGTCATTGCCTCCACACCTCCATCCCTTTAATCCATTACATTCCTCACATCCCTCACACCTACTACACAATCACATTTGTCTGTCACTTCCATTACTTCATCCAGTGGCGGCTGCTGGTTTTTAAAACAGGGGAAGCCCATTTTACGCATTCATCGTAAAACCTGTAGGCCGGATATCAAAGCATAGAAAGGTGTGCCCCATTAGCATAGTGAACTAGACAACCCCACCTAGTGGCAGAAAGTATTTTTGCTTGTACATTTCATGTTATAGTCTGGCTTGCCAGGCTAGTGCCTCATATCCTTAATCAAAAATATCACACATCCAAAAATCACTGGCTATTCAACGAAGAGCCTTGAACATCATACCCTGATATGCAACACAGAGTCTTTAACACAACACCCAGCTGTGCAACACATCTTTGAACATCTTCTGCAACACAGTCTGGAAATTCATAACCAGGTAGGCTATGCAACACACAGAACCTTGAATATTATACCCAGGTATAACCTATAACACAGAGCCCACCATTCTCTTAACATTACTGAACAATATACACACTTCAGATTCATGAACATGAACACTATTTATGCACAAATTCTGCCCTCCGCTCCTTTTCCAGAAAATGGTCTGTGACCCTGTCATACCAGCTGGTTGTGCTTTCCAGAGACTTCACCAATTTCTGTTAGCAGCTAGCACTGCAGATCCCAATGAGGCTCAAGCTAGCCTACAACCAGATTGAACTACAAATGAAATAAACGAGTGAATTCACGAATGATCAAACTGATAGAATGGATGAAAGTTAACGGAGCACAACGAGTAATATTTACATTTATTTACAGAGTAATGTACAGAGACATCAATGAGAAGAAACGTTTATATGAAAAGAAATTCGGACAGCACTTTGGCACACGACTACACTTTCTCGACATCCGCTGGGGACTGACTGATCATGCTTCCATGTTCCTCGCCGACGCCGAAGTACAGAGCCCACCCTCCTCATGTCTTTCAAACACTACCTCCAATAATCCTTCATCAGCCCGGCTTCTTGCCCCTCCCACTGTCTCGTTTAGTCCCAGAGAAGCCCGGCTTCCCTGGAAGTGACGATTTTGTCGATTTTAACCAATAACAACTAGCCGAAATTGGCTGTTCAGAGCCGTCTCATAGACTGCAACGGATACCCAGCTGCCAGCCATAGAGCCCATTGAAATAAGAAAGGTTACAGCCAGTGTTGCCAGATTGGGCGGTTTTAAGTGCATTTTTGCGGGTTTTGAACATATTTTGGCTGGAAAACGTCAGCAGTATCTGGCAACGCTGGTTACAGCCTGGCAGCAAAGGTGATTCTCGTAGCGAACTGCAAGTTCGTCAGACATCACTCAAATAAGTTACAGGATAGTTATGAACGTAAATACAATCTTGGGCATATATTATGTTATGCAAGTTATTGTTTTAATGAGAATTCAACATTGTAGATGCCGCAGTTTGGGGAGAGAATTTTAGGGGAAGCTCGGCTTCCCTTGTTGTCTCTGAGAAATCGCCCCTGACTCCATCACATTCCTCCATCACACCAGTTACACCATCAAATTCATCACATCCATCCATCCATCACATCCATCAATCACACACACACACACACACACACACACACACACACACACACACACACACACACACACACACTAACGGGTCTGTCTCTGTGACTGTAGTGTGTGTTCAACTGGAGCGACGGAGAAAGAGAAAGCAGTTAAAGAGAAACCAGGTAATACCGTGTGTGTGTGTGTGTGTGTGTGAGAGATTGATGGATGTGATGAATTTGATGGTGTAATTGGTGTGATGGAGGAATGTGATGAATGTGGGAGTAATGGAAGTGACGGATGAATGTGATTGTTTCGTGGGTGTGATGGATGTGATGAATGTAATGGATGGATGTGATGGATGAATGTGATGGTGTAATGGGTGTAATGGCTGAATGTGATGTATCCTCATTTCTGCAGCAGAACCTTTTCCTGGCCCTTTGGTACTCTGTCTAGAACCTGTAAAATCACCTGAAACTTAGAACTTTATAGCATGCACTGATATTCAGCTGCTTTAACAAAACTGAGCTTCAGTCAAACACTGAAGAATTTAGTAATAAATCAGGGCCAGAGTGATTAACTCCAGCTTATTCCCTTAATCTGATTGTGTGTGTGTGTGTGTGTGTGTGTGTGTGTGTGTGTGTGTGTGTTACAGAGCTGATTGGAGATGCCGAAGTCTTGCGAGTTCAAACGGACGAGAGTGAAAACTTTGATTCTGCAAGCTAACACACACACACACACACACACACACACACAATTATAAAAACACAATTCAGTAATTATAATTAGTTTTGGAAGTAGCTACACGAGGCAATAATCAGTTACTGGACACACCATAATACACTTCACCTCTAAAACTATCATCACTTCCCTTTGTTCAGGAGGACAGTGGGGTGTCTCAGTGGACTAAGTTAATGATTTGGATGAATATCACATTATGCTGACTCCATTATTGTCTTCTGTTCTCTAAAATAAAATAAAATAATCATAGTACTGTGTGTGTGTGTTAATGTCAAGGTTGCTTTAGTGTTTTATTCCTCTAATACTACAGCAATTTGCAGGCATTTATAATTTGTTTATTTATTAAAGAACTGTTTACGTTACAGTTTGCTGTAATGTCAGTGAAATTAGTTACTTCCTGTTGTCACTGTCCTGTTGTTACAGCAGCGATAAACAGTCTTTCCCTCACAAGTCTATCTGTTTGTTGGAAAACTGACTTCAGGTTCCATCTTTACCTCTGACTGTTATGATTATGTGGAGCGTCTGCTGCACGAGTCCCTGTGAACGAGCCGTTACTATAGAAACGACAACATATTATAACATTAATATAAACCTGTCATCTGCGCCTTCAGACCAATCAGCATGCAGAACTCAGCAGCAGTGTGGTGTAGGGGCGTGGTATAGACGTGTTCAGTAAACAGATGCAGGTCGAGGTGTCAGTAAGAGCAGCGCTGTGTTAATTCCACACTGCAGTGTGATGTAGAGACCCCACAGGACACGCCTCCAGGAGGGTCGTATAAAAATTTCTGAATTGGTGCAAGAAATATTTAAAGGAAGAACATTTATACACGGGACAGCACGGTGGTGTAGTGGTTAGCGCTGTCGCCTCACAGCAAGAAGGTCCGGGTTCGAGCCCCGTGGCCGGCGAGGGCCTTTCTGTGCGGAGTTTGCATGTTCTCCCCGTGTCCGCGTGGGTTTCCTCCGGGTGCTCCGGTTTCCCCCACAGTCCAAAGACATGCAGGTTAGGTTAACTGGTGACTCTAAATTGAGCGTAGGTGTGAATGTGAGTGTGAATGGTTGTCTGTGTCTATGTGTCAGCCCTGTGATGACCTGGCGACTTGTCCAGGGTGAACCCCGCCTTTCACCCGTAGTCAGCTGGGATAGGATCCAGCTCGCCTGCGACCCTGTAGAAGGATAAAGCGGCTACAGATAATGAGATGAGATGAGATGAGACATTTATACACATGCACTAGAATGTATTTTTTATTTCTGTTGATTTATTTTCCTTTTCATTTCTTTCCTGCACTGATTATTCGACACTTCTGTCAAATATATATAATATATCAAACAAATCAGGATGAAAGCAGGCAAGAAAGAAATAAAATAGCATTTGTATTTTAATGGAGAATACTACTCACACAACTAAAAACTCAGTAACACACACACACACACACACACACCACACAACACTAACACACACCACAACACTAACACACACAGCAACACACACACCACAATACTAACACACACCAAAACACTAACACACACAGCTAAACACTCAGTAACACACACACACCACAACACTAACACACACAGCTAAACACTCAGTAACACACACCACGACACTAACACACACCACAACACTAACACACACAGCTAAACACTCAGTAACACACACCACGACACTAACACACACCACAACACTAACACACACAGCTAAACACTCAGTAACACACACACACACACACACACACACACACACACACACACACACACACACCACAACACTAACACACACCACAACACTAACACACACAGCTAAACACTCAGTAACACACACACAACACACACACACACACACACACACCACAACACGAACACACCCCTCAACACTAATACACACCAAAACACTAAGACACACAGCTTAACATTCAGTAACACACACACCACAACACTAACACACACAGCTAAACACTCAGTAACACACACACACACACACACCACAACACTAACACACACTTCAAAACACTCAGTAACACACAAATCACAACACTAACACACACCACAACACTAACACACACTGCAAAACACTCAGCAACACACACACACACACACACACACACCACAACACTAATACACACTGCAAAACACTCAGCAACACACACACACACACACACACACACACACACACACACACACACACACACACACACACACACCACAACACTAACACACAGTGCAAAACACTCAGTAATACACACACCACAACACTAACACACACCACAACACTAACACACACAGCTAAACACTCAGTAACACACACACACCACAACACTAACACACACCACAGCACTAACACACAAATCACAATACTAACACACACCACAACACTAACACACACTGCAAAACACTCAGCAACACACACACACACACACACACACACACACACACACACACACACACACACACCACAACACTAACACACACTTCAAAACACTCAGCAACACACACCACAACACACACACACACTGCAAAACACTCAGCAACACACACACACACACACACACACACACACACCACAACACTAACACACACTTCAAAACACTCAGCAACACACACACACACACACACACACACACACACACACACACACACACATACACCACAACACTAACACACAGTGCAAAACACTCAGTAACACTAGCACACCAGAACACTAACACACACAGCTACACACTCAGTAACACACACACCACAACACTAACACACACAGCTAAACACTCAGTAACACACACAATGTAACACTAACACACAACAAAACCTACTGTAACACTATTGGACACTGTAACAGACTTCAATACACACAGAGTAACACACACTGCAAAACCCACTCACACAAACACACTAAAACTAGCACACACTGTAACACTCTGTAACACACATTAACACACTGCAAATCAATTTATACTACTACTACTACTAATAATAATAATAATAATAAACATTACACAAAGGATAACACAATAAACAATGAATATAAGGATTAAATAATAAAAAAATAAAAGTTACAAGCGAAACAAATTGAAATGAAGATAATTGTTTTTAAATAAAAAGCAATTTGTACAACAATTAAGACATTAAAGAACAACAAAAAGAAATAAAATGATCAATTCAGTGAAATGCAAACACACTGCGCTGAATATGCACCCCTCTATATGTGTGTGTGTGTGTGTGCACGCGCGTGTCCACACATGTGTGATGAAGGCCACAAGTTCTTATCTGACATTAACACATCTGCCAAATTCTCATTAACACACTGAATAAACCAGAGCACAGTCGGATGTAACGTGTGTGTGAGGGCAAAAGACTGAAAAACACATCATAACACACACTAACACACACACTAACACACACCATAACACACACTGCACAACACACTAACACACACTGTAACACACACTGCACAACACACTAACACACACTGTAACACACACTGCACAACACACTAACACACACCGTAGCACACACTGCACAACACACTAACACACACTGTAACACACACTGCACAACACACTAAGGGCGTATTCACACCTACGTTGTTTGGTCCGGACCAAACGACTAAACGAACCAAATTTCCCTTGGTCCGGACCTTTTGGGTTGGTCTGAATACAAACCACCGAACTCTGGTCCGGACCAAACAAGCGGACCGAGACCGAGCTGCAAGGTCGGACTCGGTCCGGACCAAAGGAACCCTGGTGCGGATCTTTTGGAGGTGTGAAAGCAGACCGGACCTAATCTGACAGTTTTGCTTTTTTGTACCTCGGGAGCTTCCATCGTTTGTCGAGCATTATGGGAAACAGAGTCTTGACACTCCACCGCAAAGTGCAAACACTGTTTCGGTTGTCAAGGGAACCTTACAACAGTCGTTCAGTCATTCAGACCAGTGGTAGGCTAGACTACAGAGTACAAAAAACGAGTAGGGGGCAAACGTGGGCCGAGGAAGAAACGCGCACCCTTGTGGATATATGGGCAGATGTCCACGTATCTGAGCTTTTGGAGAGAACACACAAAAATGCCGACGTGTTTGCTGTATTCAGTGAGAAAATGAAGGAGAAGGGGTTCACGCGCTCCCCAGAACAATGTCGGCTAAAAGTGAAGAAACTCCGTCAGACCTACATTAAAATCAGGGACATTCTTTCAAAAAGTGGCGGTACTAGCGACGCAAAAAAGAAATTCCTCTATTACGATGGATAAGGCGAATATCCCGACACATACCTCCTCCGTCTTGCGTGAAGAGCCAGAACTGTCACAACATGGTGTGCGCTCATCAGCGCTATCCTCTGTAGCCGCCTTGCCCTTTGAAGTCGTCGTTGATAAATTACTTGTACAACAGCATAGTAATCGCACAATTGTGAAAACAGTAAAAACTGGAAAAAACTTATAGCTTTGATGACATTAAAAAGAATAACAGCACGGAAAGCCTCCATGACTACTTTTGAACTTAACGCTTTGTGCGCGTGTCGTCTCTGACCAATAGCTGAACGACCTCAGGGCGCGTGGCTTTGTTGACAGATTTTGGTCCGCTTACTAAAATGTACAGTGTGAAAGCGAACCGCACCAAAATGAAAAAATAAAAAAAACATTTGGTTCAGACCAAAGCAAGTGAACTATTGAACTATCCTGGTCTGAATACACCCTAACTGTAGGAGCCATATTTAGGTTGCTGTATGACTTAGTATTTGTTGTTTCTATATGACTTAGTTTGGTAACCTCTAAAAGGAATTATGTTAGAATTACGTTAGATACTTACCTGATTGCCTTACCTGTCATGTGGTATGTAGCCACTCCCCTTGACGTGTCGGTGTGGCGCGTCACTGCAAGCTTTAATTAGTCCTTTGAATCAGGGGTAAGGTAGATGACAAGGTGGAATAGTTTTCTGACCGCAATAAGCCGAATGCATTGGAATAACCTACTAAACTAACGGAGCTTTACTTTAGTTTCCTTTTTTGATCCTTTGTTCGCAACCGTAAAGTAAACTGGAATTGTCTTAATGGAATAAACCACCATCTCATTTCATTGGACTTTATGTGAGTGTTTAACTGGATTGTGCGCCGGGAACCTCATCAACCTCACGTAGCAATATTTGTTGCAAGGAATTGCTACTTCACCGTCGGAAAACTATATATATATCGCGGATTCGTTGAATGCTTATCGTCCTTATGAACGAAGCGTTAAATGGAACTTTGAATGAATGGATAACGCAATGTAGGAAGTGCCAACGACTTCATGAATGAAGGCCCAAAGGAAAGGACTGCTAACAAGTAAGTGTTGACGAACAGTGAAATATAAACTACTGGCTTAACTGCTCTAAAAAGTTGATAAACTTAAAGGACTTTATTGATGTGAAATGTAAACCATTTGATAACACGATGACGGACAAAGAGTCAGCGACGACTAAGGAATCAGCGAAGCTTTTAAAATCCGAAATGGCCACACGCCGTGGAAAGCTAGGAGTATGCACTAGAAAAATAAATGAAATCAAGAATCTGCTTGTTGAAGATGGAAATGTTGAAAAGGTGAATGAAAATATGGAAATGCTACATGTATGTATTCAGGACTTTAATTCCATTCACAATTCGGTTCAATTACTAATGAATGAGGAAGAGAGAGCCAATGATGAAGTTGAATGGTATGAGCCCAGAGCGCAGAACTTTAATTACTTTATTAAAGAAGTTGAAATGTGGAAGAAGCAACAACAAAAATTGCAGTTCACTGTTGAGCCTGAAGACAGTGTTTTAAATGTGTCCAAGACATCTAAGACATCATCTAAGGCATCTAAGACATCATCTGCTGCTAAAATTGCTGCTGCTGAAAGGGCTGCTCTTGAGGCCCAAGCTAAAGCTTTACCAGCTCTGCAAGCCCTCCAGATGGAGGAAGCTGCTTTGAAATCCAAAAGACAGCAGACTGAGTTACAAGCACAGCTAGCTGAATCCGATGCTAAACTAAAAGCATTAAGTGAGACTGGAGAACAGGGTGATGCCATGAATGAGTACTTGGGGGCAAGCAAACAAGAACCTGCTGAACCATCAGCTCTTCCTGATGCCTCGGCCATTGAATTTGCACCACTTCCTCCTCTGGCAACTGTGCCCAAGACACCGCTGCAAAGGGCAGAACAACATGCTCACAGCAGCTCCAGGAGGAGCAGAACAACTTCCAGCCCACAGCTCGAACCCAGCTATGACACCGCTGGTGATACCACAATGACTGCAATGCTGCACAGACAAAAGGACCTCACAGAGTTAATGGTGAGACAACAAAATCTTTCTCTCTTGCCAAAAAGGGATGTGCCTGTGTTTAATGGCGATCCTTTGTCTTATCAATCATTCATTCTTGCTTTTGAACATTCAATTGAAAATAACACAAGTAATTGTCAAGACAGACTTTACTTTCTTGAGCAGTTCACTGAAGGACAGGCCAAAGATCTTGTTAGAAGTTGCATGCATATGGATGCCCGCAGAGGCTATCCTGAAGTGAAACAGCTGTTAAACAAACATTTTGGAAATGAAATGAAGATTGCAAATGCATATCTTGAAAAGGCTCTGAATTGGACATCTATAAGACCTGATGATGGGAAGGCTCTCCAAGCATATGCTCTAAGAGAATGCCACAATGTGATGCAAAATTTGGACTATCTTGATGAATTGAATGTAGCATCTAATCTAAATTTACTTGTTTCTAAACTGCCCTACAAACTTCGTGAACGGTGGCGAAATGTAGTATATGAATCTCTTCAGAAAAATAATACATGCACTAGATTCAAGCATCTTGTAGATTTCCTGGAACATCAGTCCAGTATCTTCCTCCACCCAGTGTTTGGAGATATCAAAGATCCTCCACAAAGTAGAAGCCCAGTCTTGAAGGCCAGACCTGACACGAAGGCACCTAAAAGGGGAAGCAGTTTCGTGACTACTGTAATGCCAGCTGAAGAGCAGGTAGTATCACAGCCAGCCAAGACACAGCAAACCAACCCTCACTTTGCGGTTTTGTCTTCATGTAGCTTCTGTTCAGACAAACATGAAATAACAGACTGTAAAAAGTTCAATTTAAAACCACATGACCAAAAGGTTGAATACCTGAAGAAAAATGGATACTGCTTCAGTTGTCTAAAAAAAGGACACCTCAGTAAAAATTTTAATAAGAAAATGGTCTGTCAGATTTGCAAGCGTAAGCATCCTACCTTGCTACACAACAGTGATAGTTTAGGGAGAATGCAGACTGCGTCAAACACCCCAAACCAAACAAAAAGGCCTCCTGTTAACAGTGCCCTGGTCTCTGCTGATCACGCAACAGGGGCCAGCAAGGAGTGTGCACTAGCCATTGTGCCTGTTCAGGTGAAGGCATCCAAGGGTACCAGAACCATCATGACCTATGCCTTTCTGACCCAGGCAGTACGGCCACCTTCTGCACTGAAAACATCATGCACCAGCTGAACGCCAAAGGATGCCGAATTGAAGTAGTCCTGCAGACGATGGGGCAGGAGCGACCGGTCAAAAGCTACGAGCTCACAGGACTTGAGGTAGGCAACATTGATGGAAGTGTGTACATAGAGCTGCCTAAAGTGTACACTCAATCCAAAATTCCTGTGTCAAAAGACAACTTGCTTAGTCAACATGACCTGAAAAGATGGCCTTACCTCAAAGGAGTTACATTGCAAAGCATTGATGCTAACATTGAGATCTTAATTGGAATGAACATGCCAAAGGCAATGGAGCCCTGGCGAGTAATTAACAGTCAAGAAAATGGACCATATGCAATCAAGACTCTCTTAGGATGGGTGGTCAGCGGCCCATTCAACATTTGCTCTGCTATGGAGAGATGTGGCACAGCATCAATCACAGTCATTTGTATCTCAATGGAAAACCTCAAGGACATGCTCTTTAGACAATATAACAATGATTTTCCTGAAAAGGATTATGAGGAAAAATTAGAGATGTCTGTTGAGGACAAAAAATTCATGGACATAACAACAAGGTCAGTTATGCTCAAAAATGGCCATTATCACTTACCTTTGCCCTTCTGTGATAAAGATGTAACCTTACTTGACAACAAGGAGGTGGCGGTACAGCAAGCGGTGGGTCTCTCCAGGAGATTCACAAAGGATTCTGCTTATGCAAGTGAGTACAAAGCATTCATGGAAGATGTGCTCAGGAAAGGCTACACAGAAAAGGTGCCGCCACATCAGCTGCAAAGAAATGATGGCAAGATATGGTATATACCGCATCACGGCGTATACCATAAGCAAAAGGGAAAACTTCGAGTTGTGTTTGATTGTTCTTCTTCTTACAAAGGCAAATCTCTGAACACAGAACTTCTCCAGGGTCCTGACCTGGGCCTGGGCATTCTGTTCTGAGCATTCTGCTCAGGTTCAGGCAAGAAAGAATTGCTTTAATGGCAGACATAGAAGCAATGTATTACCAAGTACGTGTTCAAGAACAGCACTGTGACTTCCTCAGATTCCTCTGGTGGCCACAGGGGGATGTCAGTCAGTCGCTCGAAGTCTACCGGATGAACGTCCATCTCTTTGGTGCTGTGTCATCACCGAGTATTGCCAATTTTGCTCTCAAACAAACAGCAGTTGACAATTCAGACCAATTCAGTCTTGAAACTACTGACACAATCAAACACAATTATTATGTCAATGACTGTCTCAAATCCGTGGCCTCTGTCAACAAGGCAATCCAGCTCAAAATGGACCTTAGGGAAGCATGCGCCCTTGGAGGATTCACCCTGAACAAGTGGGTGAGTAACAGCTGTGAAGTCCTCGCTACAATACCTGAAAGTTACAGAGCCACGCTTGTCAAACAGCTTGACCTGGACAGGGACAATCCACCACTGGAGAGAGCCTTAGGAATCCAGTGGAACATCCAGAAAGACACATTTACCTTCAAGGTAGCCATCAAGAACAGAATTCTAACAAGATGAGCCATTCTTTCTGTTGTAAGTTCTATCTATGACCCACTGGGTTTCCTTGCCCCCTTTATTCTCAAAGCCAAGCAAATCCTACAAAAGCTTTGCCTTGAAAGTGTGGATGGGATGACGCCATTCGAGAAGCACTCTCCAAGCCATGGCAAAGATGGATCACAGAACTAGAACAGCTAAACAGATTTCATGTGGACAGGTGCATAAAACCTGAGAACTTTGGCTTAACTAGGACTGCTCAGCTGCATCATTTCTGTGACGCAAGTGAGTCAGGTTATGAAATGGTGAGTTACCTCAGTCTTACAAACTGCAAAATAAATATTCATGTCACTTTTGTGCTTGCAAAATCCAGAGTAGCTCCTGTGAAACAGATGCCTATTCCAAGACTTGAACTTGCTGCTGCAACACTCGCTGTTAAAGTGGACAGGATGCTTCAGAAGGAGCTTCATATGGATCTGGAGAATTCTACATTTTGGACCGATAGTACATCAGTACTGAAATACATTTACAATCAAACAAAAAGGTTCCATACTTACGTTGCCAACAGGATTGCAGTGATCCATAGGCTCTCCCAGGTACATCAGTGGAGATATGTCAGTTCTAGGAATAATCCAGCAGATGATGCCTCCCGTGGATTGTACATTGAACCGCTCTTGAAGTCCCCTAGATGGCTCCATGGCCCTCACTTCCTTTCAAGGCAGGAATCTGAATGGCCTGATGCACCAGAGGACATCGGACACATACTCCACAGTGATCCTGAGGTAAAGAAAGTATGGAACCTTTTTGTTTGATTGTAAATGTATTTCAGTACTGATGTACTATCGGTTTACTTTCCAGTTGCGAACAAAGGATCAAAAAGGGAAACTAAAGTAAAGCTCTGTTAGTTTAGCAGGTTATTCCAATGCATTCGGCTTATTGTGCTGTGGGGTTTCATGCGAGGCCCTCTGACTCGCACATGCGTTGGACTCCTTGGTCCGTGTTTCAAGACGGGTCGGTTGGGAAGTGTACGGAACTTCCGGTGAGGTGCGAGGCAAGACGGCAGTGGTGCACTCAGCTCTCAAACGAAACCCCCTTATTTTAGTGTTAAAAGTACTTAAAGATTACCTAGATATTAATTTTAGACAAGGAACGTTTTATTTACACTATGGCTTCCAAGAAAGACCAAGCCTTGACCAAAAAAGAAAAACGACCTCAGGCAAACAACACCAAGGAGGACGTTGCTATGTTAATCAAACAAGCAATGACGACTGAGATGGAGTCATTTCAGGATATGGTTGCGTTTATGCTGAAGGAATCATTGGAAAAAGCTCTCGATCCCATTCAGAAGCATCTGGCAGAGAATGGAAACATCTTCCGGTCCTTAAAAGAACAGGCGGATATCCATGCCAAAAAGTTTGACCAAATGGCTAACATATGGGCTAGCTTGAGCAAGAACGAGAAATAGACTAGCATGTGTGCTGCAGAGGTCACAAAACTACAAAGAAAGTTTGACGACTTGGAGGACCGTTCCAGGAGGAATAATGTAAGATTGGTGGGTTTGCCAACGGGAGTTGAGGGGAATGACCCAAGAGGCTACCTTCAGAAAATGCTTCCTACTTGGATTCCACAATTTAGCTCCGACCCACTCGAGATAGAAAGAGCACATCGGATCTACTCCAATACTTCCAGACCGCAGACCATGATCTTTCGGCTGCTAAGGTACACCGATTGACAGACGATCCTAGAAGGAGCGAGGAAGGCGAAACCAACGTACAATGATGGCACCCAGCTACAGTTCTTTGCTGATTACGGCCTAGGGACGACGCAAGAACGACAGAAGTATAAAGAAATTCAAGCCAAGTTATGGCAGAAGAGGATTGATGCATATCTCATATATCCAGCGATTCTAAAAGTGAATTACAAGGGCAGGAAGATGTCGTTCAACTCTGCGGAGGAAGCCAACGAAACCCTGAAAGCATCGGTGCTGGCGGATGAAGAAGAAATGCCTGGTTCGCAGGAACAAGGGAGATAAGAACTCTGTTTTGGCTAGGCTAATCTAGCATCATGGACAAACTAGCGGTGAGCTAACTGTCTTTTGCATCTAGAAGATGTTATATTGAGTATTGTGAATAATGGTTATGCACTTACTGAATTACTTTGTTAATAATTAACCATCGCTGAGAATATTCACTTAATGTTAAGTGCATGGGGATAATTTTAGTTAGATGGGATAGCTATTTAGCCATCATAGCTACTTTTTTCCACTGAAAGAGTGTTCCCTTTTTTAAAGAATCTTATTTTCAATCCCTACTTGGAATAATCTCAGATATTCAATATTCAACAAAGATTCAAATTGAGTTTGGTTATGATTCCATACTTTTTGGTTTGGATTCGTAGGTATCCTCTCCTGTTGGAGAAATAGCCTGAGTTATTATAAGGCTACTATAAATGTTATTTGTTTTATGTGTATTTGTTATTTTAACTACATTCTTAGATATAAACTAGGGTATAGTTCAGTTAGGGGGGTTATCTGGGGTTCAGTGTTTGACATTGCTGAGTGACTCTCACGGATGGCTAAGGGCCTCTGCATGCTCTTGCGACAAGGCTTTCGCAGATAGCTTTTTGCAGACAGTTGTAATTTATCGTTGAGCAGGGAGTAATAGGCGTGCATGATGTTATTCACCGCCACAACGCAAGGGGGCGCGAAGTCGCGAAATCGCTAGGAGTAGTTGATGGGTGTGGTTAGTCGAGTGTTTATCTATGATAGATAGTGTTTACCTAGATGTCCTTATAATGACTAGAACTGGAGTCGTATAGATGTACGTACTTCCTCACTTCCTCGACCAACCGCTCTTCGTGCTGCTCCATCTTTGCTCATGTTTTTAAAAATGGCGGTCGTGAAAACAAACCAAACTGGGAAAGTAGGGAAGCGGAAGTGCGTGTACAGCGGATGTAGAGTGGACCAATCAGAGCCCTCTTGTCTGCGACGCTGTCTGTGAGGCTGTCTGCGGTGGTCACAATTTTTGGGAGGTGCGTGCAGAGCGTCTGCGAAGGGGGGGGCTTTGCAGATGCCATCTGCGACGCCATCTGCGAGGACTGCGTTGTCAGCATAAATTGGCCTTAAGTTTAAAGGGAGGAAGGGGAGAGGGGAAGGGGGAGGGGGAAGGGTTCCACCACTAACACACTTTCCCAGGGAAATATTAACACAGAGACAGAGAATCTTTCTATTATGGCATTCAATGTTAGAGGACTAAATTCTCCCTATAAACGTACTAAAATATTAGATTTCTTACGCAGGAAGAAAGTTGATATTGCATTACTTCAAGAAACACATCTGAAAATTCAAAATAGGTTGTATAAACCAGTGGTAGCTGCATCTGATGGCACTCGTACAAAAGGTGCTATGATTTTAATGAGACGTAGTATTAACCTGACAATTGAAAAACTGGCTCTGACGATGAAGGACGAGTGGCATTCTGTTGTACTTCCATTGGAGGCAAAAAGGTTGCTTTTGTAAGCCTATATGCCCCAACTACTTTCGAGGCTGATTTTTTCCCAACAGTTACTTCACAGTTGTTAAAACTTAATGATTACCAACTTTATATTGGTGCAGATATGAATGCATTTGTGGATCACAATCTTGATAAATCTTCCTCAACTATATCCAGCTCTCAAGATTCTGCTTCCAAAGCACTTAACCTCTTTATAGCTGACTTGAATTTGATGGATGTGTGGAGGGTGCACAATCCTTCAGTTAAGGACTTTACTTTCTTCTCTTCGAGACACAAAACCTTCTCAAGAATAGACTACTTTCTTGTTTCATCCAGTCTGTCACACCTGGTAGCTGTAGAGATCTTACCCAGGCATATATCAGATCAAAACCCTTTAATTTCTACTTTTCATTATGGTGGAATCAAGAATATGTTTAGTAGGTGGAGATTTAATTCTTCTCTCTTAAAAGATGAACAATTTATAGCACAATTAAAATCAGGCCTGGAGGAATTTATTAATCTTAACAAAGATAGTGTTTCAGATAAGACTGTGATTTGGGCCTCTGCCAAAGGGTTCATACGGAATAATGCCATAAGATTCAGTTCTCACCTACATAAAAGTAGACTTCAAAAGATAAACACCCTAGAGGAAGATTGTAAATTCCTGGAGAATGAGCTTAAAGAAAATTACTCCATGTCAACAGAAAACCAGCTTAAAACAAAACAGGCAGAGTTGAACGACTTACTAAGACGCAGGGCAGAATACATGATATGCATAACCAAACACAAATATTATGCTGAAGGTAGTAGGCCAAGTCATTTGCTTGCATTAACTCTTAAGCAGCAGGAATCAAGAAGAGTGATACCAGCTATTAGGTGTGTTAGAAGGGGAATGATGGCATCAACAGAAGAAATTGCTGAGACTTTCAAAGATTTTTATGAGGACTTGTATACAGGTGGACCAACGCCCACAGAAAACGACTTCTCCAATTTCTTTAGTGGAATAGAGCTCCCTACTTTAACAGCAGAAGATATCCAATATTTAGATTCTGTCATGACATTGGAGGAATTACTTAAAGCAGTAAAAGCTACAAATAAAGGCAAAACACCAGGCATAGATGGGATACCGGTTGAGCTATATCTTGAACTCTGGGATATACTTGGACCAATGTGGTTAGATATTCTAAACTATGCTATTGAAAGAGGTGCCTTTCATAGAGACCTAAACACAGCCCTGATTACAGTCATTCCTAAACCTGGTAGGGACCCCTTGCAGTGTGCCAATCACCGTCCGATATCATTGATAAATGCCAACTTCAGGATATTCTCCAAAATGCTGTCTAGTAGACTTGAGAAAGTAATAGGGTACATTATAAGCCCTGATCAAACAGGCTTCATGAAGGGGTGTCTAGCCTCTGATAATGTCCATGGGCTACTACACATACTCAGTGCATCTCATAAACTTCCACCAGACAGTGGCTTACTTTTTTTAGACGCTGAAAAGGCGTTTAATCGCCTGGAATGGCCATTTCTCTGGAGGACAATGAAAGAATTCAAGTTTGGGGATAAATTCATAAATATGATTAAGACTTTATATGCCAATCCTTCAGCCAGAGTGTGTGTTGGGGAAGGCATGTCAGAGTTGTTTGATATAAGACGAGGCACAAGACAGGGGGACCCTCTGTCTCCTTTACTTTTCACATTATCCATAGAACCCCTGGCACACCTCATTAGAAACTCCCCCATAATCTCTCCTATTACAATTGGTTCAACATCACATTCAATATCTCTTTATGCGGATGACACCTTGGTCTATTTGGCAG